>NW_026047835.1:0-45463 GCF_023864345.2 Schistocerca serialis cubense
GCTGTGGCTGTGCGTCGTGGCGGAAAGGTGGTAGGTTGCGGGAAGCGAGCCCGTCGTTGACGGTGTCGCGTGAGTTGTGAATCGAGTGGGGCGCGGGCGCGGGACAGGAGCAGCGTGCCGCTGCGTCGTGGTCGTCAGCAGAGGCTGTGCGTGTGCTTGTCCTTTTTTGTTGTGGGCGGTTCGTGCGAGGCGTTTTTGTTTTGTGTTGCCCTAGTTGTTAGTAGTTTATTTTGTTATTTTGAGACGACGACTGGTTGGTGGCGTGCGCGCGAAGTGGCGGTGTGCGCTTCCCGTGTCGTTTGTTTTTGTTTTGTTTTTTTGTTTTTGTGTGTTTTGTTTTTGCACTGGGCCCCGGGGGGTGGGTGGGTGGGTGGGTGTGTGTGTGTCGATTTGCCGGCTGGCGAAAGGTGCGCCATCGGCGGGGTGGGTCGCCGGCACAAGTAGAGGCGGCGGCGTTGTTGCTGTTGTTGTGTGGTGTTTGTTTTGTTCGGCTGTGTCGGCGAGCTGTGTTGCGGTGCGTGTGAATGGTGGTGCAAAAGTGCTGGCGTTGGGGCTGCGACTGCGACTGCGACGGCGGCGAGCCGCGGGCGCGCATGATAGTGATGTTGTGAACAGCGGCTGTGTACGGTAGTGGTGTTGTTGTAGCACGACGTGCATCCGGGCCGGCGCGGAAAGCGCAGTTGCGGGCGGTTGCCCTTCGGTGCCAGCCATGTCGCGTGAGCGGCGGGTTGCTCTGGTGTCGACACGTGGTGCTCTGGGTTGTTGTGTGGTGCCCTTTGGCCGGTGGGGGTGGTTCGCGTGTGTCTCGTTCGCGCTCGGTATCTGGTCGTGGTCGTGCTGCTCCCCCGTCTGTCGGCGGTTTTCGACGTCGTCTGTACGTTTTTGTTCGTTTGCGGCGCGCCTGCCGACGTCGTCCCGTCGCGACCTTTCAACCGAAAGTGTGGCGCCCGAAGGTGAACGAACGTAACCCTGACCTCGGCGCTTTACGCTGAGCCGAGCGAACCGAACCTAACCTGTGGTGTGGCGAGGTGAGCTCAGCCTGTGAGCCCCTAACGTCTACGTAAGGTAAGCTGTCCGGCTCACGCCTCACGGTTTGAACGCTTTTTTAACCTACGTTTGGCGCTTCTTAACCTAGCACTGACCCCTTAACCTAACGTGTAACCTAACCTAACCTAACCTCTGACGCCTGACGTGTTTGAATGCTTAACCTAAGTTTGACGCTTAACCTAACCCAAGTCCCCTTAACCTAACCCACGTCCACCTAACCTAACCTAACCTAACCTAGACGTGTAAACGTAATGTGTAACGCGTAAAGTGTAAGGTCGGCTGTCGTGTGTGCTGACGGCAGATTGGGTTGGTCTGTAGATTCGGATTGCGGTTTGCCTCGGTCGAGGGGTTGGGTCGGAAGCGGCGAGGGGCGGCGGCGCCTGTTGCGCAGGCGGCGTCCGTTTGCGGCGGGCAATTGTTGAGAAACGGCTGTGAATGTTGGCGGGCGAGAGGAGGAGGACGGCGCGCGATGTGGCCCGACGGCTGCGGGCCGATCGGGAAACGGCGGGAGGGCGACGGAAGGCGATGGGGCGGGCGGAGGCGCGTTTGCACGGCCGTCATCGCCGCACGCCTCGGCTTGTGTGGCTGTGGCGCCGGCCGCGCTGGCCGGGCTGCCGCGGCGACGGTGTGGGAGTTTTGCCGAAGGTTTGGCCATTGTGGCGGGTCGTCGGCTGGGGCTGTGGGGGCGGCATTTGGGCGGGGGCGGCGATTCTCGGCGGGCCGACCCAGGCTGTAGCGCGCGGTAGCTGCAGTTTGGCCGTGGTTTGCGGCGCTGCCGTGGCGACTGGTTGGCGACTGTGGTGTGGCTGTGTGTAGCCCCATCCTCGGTGGTTTGAAAGGCGCGGGCGGTTGTGGCGCAGGTTTGGGGCTGCTCCGCACAGGCTGTCGGACGTTGGGCGGTAGCAAGCGCGGGAGGCGCGGCGCGGCGGCGCGCAGAGTGGCGGCCGCTCTCTCGGCCGTCCGCGCCCGCCCGCGACACTGGCTGGGCCTTGTGATTCTCTGCTCTGCTGCTGTGCTGTGCTTGCGTGCCTGCCGTCCCGCTCGCTCTCGCTGTGTGTTACGCGCGTCGTCGAAATGGCAGATCAGGCGGCTACGAACGAGACTGCTGCGGCACCCGCCGCCACCGGCACTACGAAGAAGGCCAAGTCTGCGTCGTCTGCGAAGAAGCCGCGCGCCAAGCCTGCGCACCCGCGCACCTCTGAGATGGTGACGGCCGCCATCAAGAGTCTGAAGGAGCGCGGCGGGTCGTCGCTGCAGGCGATCAAGAAGTACATTGCCGCGCACTACAAGCTGGACGCGGAGAAGCTGGCGCCGTTTATCAAGAAGTACCTCAAGTCGGCCGTCGTGGCGGGCGAGCTGGTGCAGACGAAGGGGAAGGGCGCGTCCGGCTCGTTCAAGCTTGCCGGCGCCGGCGGCGGGGGGGCGGCCGAGGGCGGCAAGGCTCGTGCTGGCGGTGCCAAGAAGAAGCGCGCCGCTCCGGCCAGCAAGGAGAAGAAGGGCGCCCGTGCGGCCGGCGCAAAGAAGGCTGGTGGCGTGAAGGCGGCGACCGGTCGGAAGGCGGGCGCCGCCAAGAAGGCGTCTGCGGCGTCGGCCGCTCCCGCGGGTGCGAAGAAGGCGGCTGCGGCCAAGCCGGCCAAGGCCAAGTCGCCGTCGAAGGCGAAGAAGGCCGCCAAGGTTCCGACGAAGAAGCCGAAGGCGCCGCGCCCGAAGAAGGCGACGACGCCGTCTAAGGCGAAGGCTTCGCCCAAGAAGAAGAAGTAGAGTAGAGGAGAAAGAGATGGGAAAGGAAGGGTTTGGCGCTTGACTCCGTCGTCCCCACCCCCCGTCGTCGTCTAGTGGCGCGCAAGAGACGCGCGGCCCAAAACGGCCCTTCTCAGGGCCATCAAAGCACGTCGGGGAAGGTTTTGATTGTCGTGTTGCGTTTGGTGTGGGTGTCTGTCTGGCGTTTCTGTATGCCCGTGGGGATGCTGTTTGCGTGCCGTGGTGGTTGGATTGCGGGGGTCGGTGGCGGGTGTGGGCGGCGGTAGCGGTAAGCGGTGTTGTTGTTGTCGTGGTTGTGATTGTCGCCGTGTTTGTGGCGGCGGCCGACGGTTGGTTTTCTGTCACGTTGTTTTGTTTGAATACGTTGGTTGGCTTGCCTGCGTTCGTTCTTCTCGGATGTCTGTCTTGTCGAGTCGTGTCTGGTCTTTGTTTTGTTCGTTTGTGTGTGTGTTATGTTTTGCAAGGGGGGGCACGTTGAGATGTGGAAGGAGTCGGCGGGGATTTCGGTGGCGTGTAGAGCGAGCGAGCGCGCCTGCCTGGCCGTTGGCCGTCGGAGTGGAGTGCGGGTTTTTTTGTTTTCGAAACGAAAGCGGCGGCCGGCCAGCCAGCCACCCGTGCGGTGTGACGTCGGCCGTTGGGTATTGTGCGCTGTGAGCGCCGGGGAGGGATGATGTGTGATTGTTGCGCGCTGCTAGCAGGCAGGCAGAGTGAGCGGGTGTGGCGGACGGACGGGAAGTGGTGGTTTTTGTTTTTGGGTTGCGGGGCGAGAGGCAGGCGACCGACAAAGTTTGCTCGCGACGGAGAGATGTTAGTGGCCCTGAAAAGGGCCGTTTTTGTTTGGGCGGTGCGGTGCCGCGGCGCGGTTTAGGCGCGCTCGCCGCGGATGCGGCGCGCGAGCTGGATGTCCTTGGGCATGATGGTGACGCGCTTGGCGTGGATTGCGCACAGGTTGGTGTCTTCGAAGAGGCCGACGAGGTAGGCCTCGCTGGCCTCCTGCAGGGCCATGACTGCGGAGCTCTGGAAGCGCAGGTCGGTCTTGAAGTCCTGGGCGATCTCGCGCACTAGGCGCTGGAATGGCAGCTTGCGGATGAGCAGCTCTGTGCTCTTCTGGTAGCGCCTGATTTCTCGCAGGGCGACGGTGCCCGGCCTGTAGCGGTGGGGCTTCTTGACGCCTCCGGTGGCGGGCGCGCTCTTCCTCGCCGCCTTGGTGGCGAGCTGTTTGCGCGGCGCCTTTCCGCCGGTGGACTTGCGGGCCGTTTGCTTTGTGCGGGCCATAGCGGTAGCGGAGCGGCGTGCGTGGAGGTTAGGTGCGGCGCGGCGTCCGGTGCTGCCTTGACAACGGGCCCGCGCGCCTCCGTGCTGCGCTTATATGCCCTCGGTTGCGCGTGGTGGGGGGGAGGGCGGGCCAGAGTCTATATAGGGGGGCGGCGGGCGCGCTGGGCGCAGACCGTAGCCGACTCGCCAGCCGCTGCAGCTGCTGTTTGTGCACGTTTTGCTTTGCCCGAGGAAGGATGACAGGCCGCGGCAAGGGAGGAAAGGGGCTCGGCAAGGGTGGCGCCAAGCGGCACCGCAAGGTGTTGCGCGACAACATCCAGGGCATCACGAAGCCCGCCATCCGCCGCCTGGCTCGCAGGGGCGGCGTGAAGCGCATCTCTGGTCTGATCTACGAGGAGACCCGCGGGGTGCTGAAGGTGTTCCTGGAGAACGTGATCCGCGACGCGGTGACGTACACTGAGCACGCCAAGCGCAAGACTGTGACGGCCATGGACGTGGTGTACGCCCTGAAGAGGCAGGGGCGCACCCTGTACGGTTTCGGCGGTTAGGCTGCGTCGCAGCGGGCGCTGGCCTTCCCGCGGCCGTGCTTGTGGGTGGGAGAGACTAGAAAACGGCCCTTTTCAGGGCCACCACACTGTTCGGAAGTTGAAAAGTGCGAAAGAGTCTGTGTTGTTGCTGCGTGTGTGCGCTGTGTTGTTTGTTTCTTTCTTTCTTTCTCTCTTTGTTTCTTTCTTTCCGTTTGAGCGACGTGATGTGACTGGGAGGGGAGAAGGAAAGGAAACGTGTCATGTGGCTGGCTGTGTGTGGAGCTGCTTCGTTTGTGTTTGTTATTGTGTGTCGATCGCGACGGAGATGGCGGGCTGTGTGTTGTTGTGCGAGAGGCGGTGATTATTTGCTTGCGTCGTTTGGCCCTGTGTGTTTGCGGCGGCGTTGGGGTTTCCGAGGCAAGGCGTGTGGGCATAGGCGGCCGGATCAGCTGTTTCGTTCGTGTCGACGGCCGTTGCGCGCGGGAGTGGAGGGCGGTGTGTCGACACGCCTCCCTTTAACAATGGTCATTATTGCTGCCGTTGTCGTTTGGAAGGCGACTGCGACCGTGCAAAATGTGTGCGTGTGTTGGGCCACACGGGCTGTGTGGACGACAAGATGGCGGACGTGCGCCGGCGGCGGCTGTGCTGTGAAAGTGCAAAGTTAAAACAAAACAAGGTGCGGCGAGGACGACTGAAATTTTGCTTTGGACGTAGGTTTGTGTGGTGGCCCTGAAAAGGGCCGATTGTTGTGGGCCGAGCAGAGCCGAGCCGGCAAAGCGCGTTGCGTGCAGGGGAGCACGCGGCGCTGCGATTGCCTGGCCTCCTTTAGGCCTTCTTCTCGGTCTTCTTTGGCAGCAGGACGGCCTGGATGTTGGGCAGGACACCACCCTGTGCGATGGTGACGCCCGACAGGAGCTTGTTGAGCTCCTCGTCGTTGCGGATGGCAAGCTGCAGGTGGCGCGGGATGATGCGCGTCTTCTTGTTGTCGCGGGCCGCGTTTCCGGCCAGCTCGAGCACCTCAGCCGCGAGGTACTCCATGACGGCGGCGAGGTAGACGGGCGCCCCGGCGCCGACGCGCTCTGCGTAGTTTCCCTTGCGCAGGAGGCGGTGGATTCTGCCGACCGGGAACTGGAGCCCAGCCCTGCTTGAGCGGGACTTTGACTTGCCCTTGACTTTGCCTCCCTTTCCGCGTCCGGACATGGCGATGGGCTAGCGACGGTGCACACGAAACGGAAACGAAAACGACCGGTGCGAGCGGCAGCGAGTCGAGCAGCGGAGTGCGTGCCGGCGCAGCCGGGGTGGGGGTGCTTTATGGGCTCGGGTGCGGCGGCCGGTTGCGCGCGCGCCCCATTGGTCGGCGGCCGCAACAGGGCGAGCTGGTAAAGGTGCGGCGGCGGCTGGCGGCGGGTGCCACTGTGTGGGGAGACGCTGACTAGAGCGGAGCGCTTGCTACTGGTGTTGCTGCTGCCGTACGCTCGTTCGAGATGCCGCCCAAGACTAGCGGGAAGGCCGCCAAGAAGGCTGGCAAGGCGCAGAAGAACATTTCGAAGGGCGACAAGAAGAAGAAGCGCAAGAGGAAGGAGAGCTATGCCATCTACATCTACAAGGTGCTGAAGCAGGTGCACCCTGACACGGGCATCTCGTCGAAGGCGATGAGCATCATGAACAGCTTCGTGAACGACATTTTCGAGCGCATTGCGGCCGAGGCTTCTCGCCTGGCGCACTACAACAAGCGCTCGACCATCACGTCCCGCGAGATCCAGACCGCTGTGCGGCTGTTGCTGCCTGGCGAGCTGGCCAAGCACGCCGTGAGCGAGGGCACGAAGGCGGTGACCAAGTACACGAGCTCCAAGTAAGGAGGTGGCTCTGGAATGGAAGGAAGGATGGAGAAGGCTCCTCCGTTGCGAGAGCGGCAAAACGGCCCTTTTCAGGGCCACCAACTTGCCTTTTGCGGGAAGGGCGGAATTGTTGTTGTTGTTTGTGTGGACGGCTGTGATGTATGTGTGCATTTTGATTGTGGGTGGGGGGGCGCGTCAAAGCGTGTTGCGGGGTACGGCCACGAGGTTGGTCGCCGTGGCGTGGAATGGTGGCACGCCTCGTTGGAGTGGTTTTGACCCATTGGTGTTGGTGTGTGTTACCTGTCTGCGAGGGGGGGGGACAGTGCGATCGGCGACTTTTGTGTCACCGTAACGACGGCCGTTTGCGGGTTTGTTTTTTGCACATCATACATGGCGAGGGTGAAATGTGAAATGTTTTTGTTTGGTTGTTTTTTTGTTTGTTTTTGCCGCCCACTATTCCCTTTGCTGTACGCCGAGTTTGACAATGGTGCGACGTAACTGCAGCGTGGAGGTGTGTGAGTGACGTTGAAATGAACGTGCCATTAAGACGCATTGTTGTTGTATTGTACTGTACGTGTACGGCGACACGCACGATGATGTACCATTCGACTCTGATTTTTGATAGCCGTGTCTGACTGATTGCGTACGACGCACGCACACCGATGTCGTCATTCAAGATGCACGCGTGTCCAGTGCAGTACAGTAAGCGCGACGCTAGACGACGACGACGGCGGCGGCGGCGGTCGTCGTTTGTTTGGCGAATGTCTGTACACGTGTTTGTCTGTGTCCATCCGGTATGTATTTGTTTGTTTGAAAGTGTTTTGTGTGTCGGTGACGTGGTCCGATCCGTCGCCCCCTTGAGTAACTGTCGATCGGCGCGATAGACCGGCGTCACGCAACTGAACCGAAGTCTTGGGCACACCCGTCATACTGTTGTACACCGTCGCGCTGAGAACGGTAACGAAAGGTTGACTTTGATCGGTCGAATGTCTGGGCAGAACGTGAGGAATGAGGCAAGAGTGCAAGGAGGGGGGGCAAAAGAGAGAGGAAGGGAAAAAGGGGAGAAACGCATTCGTAGAGCAACGGAACGTTCCCGTGTCGGAGGCGTATTGGAGCCGCACTGAAATGCGTTTAACGGCGGCGCGGCTGCAAGTGTCTGCCGTGGTGAACGTTACCTTTGACGGCTGCATTGGGCTTTGCCTTTGCTTTCGCTTTCGCTTTCCCGGATGTACGTAACGTTTGTTGATATGGTTCTGAGGAAGAGTGTATGACAGTGCCGTGCCGTCCATGTTCGTGTGCCCTCCCATTGTGTGTATGCTATTGTCTGTGTACTTGAATGATGTATGTAGGTGTTAGTGGACATGTTTTACCAGTGGGGGGAAATGGATCGTCGATAGTTGCCGTCACTCTGTCACGGTCGAGATGACGCACCCTCCGTACAGAAAGGTGTCGAGAAAGTGAGTGTGTGTGTGTGTGTGTGTGTGTGTGTGCGCGCGTCCGTGAATTGGCAGTGTTTGGAGGTGGGCGTGCCCTGCATGTGGCCCGGAAGGCTGTTCGTTTGGCGGTAGTGTTGTGTGGACAGGGGAGGGGCATGCGTAACGCTGCTGGCATGGCATTTCGGGAGATGGGAGGGGGCAAACGAGGAAACGAGGAGCGGCGGCCAAAGACGGGACGGGGAGGGGCGCGGTGTGGGTGGCTTGCGCCTGTGCTCGGCGTTGTGGTTTGTGCAAAAGAGGAGGAGAAAAACAATGAGTTGCCAGGGAGGGGAGCGGTGTTGTGTTGTGGTTGTCGTGGTGTAGCCGCAGACGCGGCTGTCAGTGAACGTGGCGAGACGGACGGACGGATGCGCGGAGGGGGCGGGGGCGGCGCATTTCGCCGGTGCCGTGCCGTGCCATGCCTGAAAGCCGCGTGGTCGCTGTGTTGTTGGTGGCGTGGGGGCGAGGAGAGTACCGTACGGGTGTGCTTGTGCGCCGGAAATGGCACACTGCGCCTGCCCGTCTTGGAGGCTGATGGCTGTGGTGTGGAAATGGGGCGCGGTGATGTTGAAGCAGTTGAAGAACAGAAAAGAAACCAAGAAAACGGAAGGCGTGATGCGGCGGTGGTGGTGAGAGCGGGAAAAACAAAACAAAACAAAAGAAAAAAAAAACAGCAAAAAAAAAGAAGGAAAAACAACAAGAAACAAAAAAGAAAACAAAAAGTCTATCAATATTAAAATGTAAATGGAAATGGAAATGGACCCAGGTATAACCTCCCTGCACAAATAGCAGAGAGTCCGATGGTAATAAAAATGTGCCAGAATGTTAACGTCCCTACAAAACAAACCCAACGATAATATTAATGAAAGAATGAACCGTATGTAACATTGCAACAGACACAATGAAACCTGATAAATTGTATAAGGGCAGCAGCGTTGACCTTTGGCCCTGTATTCAGAATAAAAAGAGCCAAAGATCGTTACCCCAATGAAAAAGACACTGAAACACGTATGTAACATAGCAGCGATGGCGAGACATTGTAGCATCTGTGACCAGAGAGTTTGCGCTGGACTGCGCGAGTGTTGCGAGCGGTTCTCAGTCAGTCAGTCAGTCAGTCAGTCGTTGCGAGTCTGTAGCTCTGTGTAGTTGAGGGCTGTACTCTGTCGGTAGTCGTCGCGTGCAGTACGCTAATAGTCGTCATGCAGAGCGGTCGGTCAGTAGTAGGAGCCGAGTGCGGTTGTGTGATGTAGGCGGTCGGCAACACTGGTCAAGATGGTGAATAAGGTATACTGTTAATTAATATAATCATTAGATAATGAAAAATTTTTGTATTTATTGTAATTATTCTCCAACAAGTTCCCCAATAATAATTTGTATTTCAAAAGCATTTTTCAAACATTTAATTTTTTATTGAACTAAAGAGTTCGTTGCACTTCACATTTCATTCCACTTCTTTGAAGAAACATTTCACTAAAATCACAAAAAAAGAGAATATTATTATTTGCAATGCAGTTCCTCCAAGCGCTGCGCAACAACAAGAGCAGAAATGTGACATCCATTTATTCGGAGGTAAGACGTTAATTCTGATTGTTTTGCACAGGGCCAAAGACCGATATTTCGGTTTAATTGAAGTTTCTTGTCACTGAACGGACGTTAAATGTTGTGAAGAATTTATATTTGAGTCAGATTGCGAATTTCACATTTTCGTTGCCATTTTCAATACCTCTCATTGTGGGCGAGGTTACAATTAGCGCAATGTCCATTAGCATCCGTAAATAACATTGTCCATTATTTTAAATTTTGCGGGGAGGTTACAACACACACAAAAAACAAAAAAAAAAAAACAAAAAAATTGCATTCATATCCGCTCCTCAATTGTAGATACCCCTTACACAGCTGTGTGCAATGAATGAGTGCTGGCTGGTAATTAATTGCACTCCTTGGAGGGAAATGCCATAGGAAGTAGTCTTTAAAAAGTGAATGTTTTTCGTTAAAAGACAAAAGTTACTTTAGAAAAAAGTAATAGTGGGGCTTTTGTTGTTGAACAAAATAAGTACAATGAACATACGTTATCAGATTTGCGCAATGCAGCTTCACACTACCTTTTGATTATAACACAATATACTATACACCGTCCCGAACCGTGACCAGAGTCGCGAGACGAGCAGAGCACGCCGCCGACGCCCGCTCAGTACAACCGTCCACCCGCTACTACTGTCGACCGACTACTACCTCTCCCGACTCGCGCTACAATGTATATAACAACTGTTCCTGGCGACCCGGTGCGTGCCAATACTGTCGTCTGGCGCGGTCCAAGCGCCGACTAGCAACGATAAATAACTCTCTGGTCAGACAGAGATGCTGTCATGGCTCGCCATCGCTCTGGTAATGAATACATACGTGTTGCAGCGTGCGTACCACCGGAACACGCAGTGGCGGAGCCAAAGACTGTGTTGTCGAGGTCGAGTGCGAGCGGGAAGAGAGGCAGCGTCGGCACGGAGATGCAAGCGAGCGCGAGACGCACGGGGGCTGCGGCGTGGCGCGTTTGCGGTCGGCGCCTTTGGTGGCAACGGCCGGGACAAGCAGCGGTGTATGGTGTGGTGCGGGGCGGACAGGGGCGGCGGTGGACGGGGAGGAGGCGGCGCGACGACGGCATGGGGGCGAAAACGGGACGGGGGACGGCGGATGTTGAGAGGCGTCACGCGCGGACAGGACACAGACACAGAGACACACAGATTGGAAAGGGAGGGTGCGCGGTTAGTGGTTGGGAATGTGCGTACCGTGCGGGATGGGAGTGGGCGAGGAACACGGTCGTGGCCCCTGTTTTGGGTGCGTGTGATGACGTTGGTGTGCTGTGGGAAGGGAAGGTGCTGTGGCGGCGGCGCGTAATGGGCGTAGGCCGAAAAGAGAAAGGAACGTGGGCAGTGTGTTGGCAAGCGTCGGTTCGACTGCGACGTTGATGGGCAGGGCAGGGCAGGGCAAGGTTAATGGTGGTAGGAGTAGGCGTGTGGGCGCAAAAAAATCTGCCGCTGCAGGCGGTGCCGTAACCGCCATGGCGGGAAGGAGAGAGGGCCAAAGAAAGAAAGAAAGAAAGAAAGAAAGAAAGAAGAAGACAAAAAAAAACAAAAAAAAAGGAGGGGGGGGCGAAAGTGGAGAGGCGGTGGTGTGAGAAGGGCGGGGGCGGAAGGAAGGCAGGAAGGACAAGAGGCGAGGCGACGGCTTGCTTTGTGTATCGGTCGGTCTCTGGCTATGCTTCGTTTTCTGCAGCAGGGTCGGTGCGCGGCGTGGCTCGCGGCAGTGGGAACGCCTGGTGGCTGGACGGCCAGCAATGCGGTTGGATGGGCGGCCACAGCACCGCACCTGTGCCCGAGGAGGAGACGCTGGCGGCGGGCCCTGAGGTGAGGCCGGCTCGGCTGGGGCTGTGGATGTGTAGGTGTGCGCCGCTGCTGCAACAACGAGTAAAACGCGAGAAGAAGGGATGGCGGTAGAGAGAAAAAAAAAAAGGTCGTGTTGTGTTGATGCGCAGGCAGACGCGTACAGAGAGACGAGCCCGGTCTGCAGCAGGGTGTGGCCGTGCCGAGTGCAGAGCAGCGGCGGCTCGGTTCGGTTCGGCCCGGCCCGGCGGGCCGCGCTGTTGTCGCGGACGTGAGCGCCCCCTGGCGGGTGGCCGGAGGCGGCGCGGCGTGTTGGACGTGTGGCTGGTGGCAGTGCACAATTTGCGAGTGGCTGGCGGTGTGGTGTGGTGTGGCGGTTGGCGCGTCGGGCGGCGGAGAGGTATGTGTTGCGGGCGCCCTTTGCTGCGCTGCGTCGTTGCGTGTGCCGTACAGGGCGGGCGCTTGTCGACTGTGTGGGCGGTGTGGCGAATTGGCGTGAAACGGCTGCCGAGAGGTGTGTGGTAGCGAGCCGGTCGTTGTCAGTGCGAAGGGGAATGTGCGTGCGTTTGGCGGTTTCGGTGTGCTTTTTGCGGCGTGAGAGTGGGAATTAGTGGGGCCGGCTGTTGTGTTGGTTCCTTGTGTCTTGTGTCGCGTAGCTTGATGGCAACGTGGAAGGACGCCGGTTTCGTTTCGAGCCTTGCGTGTGGTTGGCGTGTGCCGATGCACGTGCATGTGTGGGTCGCGAGTGCGTTTTTGGCTGGCTGTGTGTGTGTGTGTTTTGGGGGGGGAAGGGGGAGGCGGTGGTGAAAGTGCAGTGGTTGCCACGGGCGTCGTCGGGTGGGGCTGGGGCTGGGGCTGTGGCTGTGCGTCGTGGCGGAAAGGTGGTAGGTTGCGGGAAGCGAGCCCGTCGTTGACGGTGTCGCGTGAGTTGTGAATCGAGTGGGGCGCGGGGCGCGGGACAGGAGCAGCGTGCCGCTGCGTCGTGGTCGTCAGCAGAGGCTGTGCGTGTGCTTGTCCTTTTTTGTTGTGGGCGGTTCGTGCGAGGCGTTTTTGTTTTGTGTTGCCCTAGTTGTTAGTAGTTTATTTTGTTATTTTGAGACGACGACTGGTTGGTGGCGTGCGCGCGAAGTGGCGGTGTGCGCTTCCCGTGTCGTTTGTTTTTGTTTTGTTTTTTTGTTTTTGTGTGTTTTGTTTTTGCACTGGGCCCCGGGGGGTGGGTGGGTGGGTGGGTGTGTGTGTGTCGATTTGCCGGCTGGCGAAAGGTGCGCCATCGGCGGGGTGGGTCGCCGGCACAAGTAGAGGCGGCGGCGTTGTTGCTGTTGTTGTGTGGTGTTTGTTTTGTTCGGCTGTGTCGGCGAGCTGTGTTGCGGTGCGTGTGAATGGTGGTGCAAAAGTGCTGGCGTTGGGGCTGCGACTGCGACTGCGACGGCGGCGAGCCGCGGGCGCGCATGATAGTGATGTTGTGAACAGCGGCTGTGTACGGTAGTGGTGTTGTTGTAGCACGACGTGCATCCGGGCCGGCGCGGAAAGCGCAGTTGCGGGCGGTTGCCCTTCGGTGCCAGCCATGTCGCGTGAGCGGCGGGTTGCTCTGGTGTCGACACGTGGTGCTCTGGGTTGTTGTGTGGTGCCCTTTGGCCGGTGGGGGTGGTTCGCGTGTGTCTCGTTCGCGCTCGGTATCTGGTCGTGGTCGTGCTGCTCCCCCGTCTGTCGGCGGTTTTCGACGTCGTCTGTACGTTTTTGTTCGTTTGCGGCGCGCCTGCCGACGTCGTCCCGTCGCGACCTTTCAACCGAAAGTGTGGCGCCCGAAGGTGAACGAACGTAACCCTGACCTCGGCGCTTTACGCTGAGCCGAGCGAACCGAACCTAACCTGTGGTGTGGCGAGGTGAGCTCAGCCTGTGAGCCCCTAACGTCTACGTAAGGTAAGCTGTCCGGCTCACGCCTCACGGTTTGAACGCTTTTTTAACCTACGTTTGGCGCTTCTTAACCTAGCACTGACCCCTTAACCTAACGTGTAACCTAACCTAACCTAACCTCTGACGCCTGACGTGTTTGAATGCTTAACCTAAGTTTGACGCTTAACCTAACCCAAGTCCCCTTAACCTAACCCACGTCCACCTAACCTAACCTAACCTAACCTAGACGTGTAAACGTAATGTGTAACGCGTAAAGTGTAAGGTCGGCTGTCGTGTGTGCTGACGGCAGATTGGGTTGGTCTGTAGATTCGGATTGCGGTTTGCCTCGGTCGAGGGGTTGGGTCGGAAGCGGCGAGGGGCGGCGGCGCCTGTTGCGCAGGCGGCGTCCGTTTGCGGCGGGCAATTGTTGAGAAACGGCTGTGAATGTTGGCGGGCGAGAGGAGGAGGACGGCGCGCGATGTGGCCCGACGGCTGCGGGCCGATCGGGAAACGGCGGGAGGGCGACGGAAGGCGATGGGGCGGCGGAGGCGCGTTTGCACGGCCGTCATCGCCGCACGCCTCGGCTTGTGTGGCTGTGGCGCCGGCCGCGCTGGCCGGGCTGCCGCGGCGACGGTGTGGGAGTTTTGCCGAAGGTTTGGCCATTGTGGCGGGTCGTCGGCTGGGGCTGTGGGGGCGGCATTTGGGCGGGGGCGGCGATTCTCGGCGGGCCGACCCAGGCTGTAGCGCGCGGTAGCTGCAGTTTGGCCGTGGTTTGCGGCGCTGCCGTGGCGACTGGTTGGCGACTGTGGTGTGGCTGTGTGTAGCCCCATCCTCGGTGGTTTGAAAGGCGCGGGCGGTTGTGGCGCAGGTTTGGGGCTGCTCCGCACAGGCTGTCGGACGTTGGGCGGTAGCAAGCGCGGGAGGCGCGGCGCGGCGGCGCGCAGAGTGGCGGCCGCTCTCTCGGCCGTCCGCGCCCGCCCGCGACACTGGCTGGGCCTTGTGATTCTCTGCTCTGCTGCTGTGCTGTGCTTGCGTGCCTGCCGTCCCGCTCGCTCTCGCTGTGTGTTACGCGCGTCGTCGAAATGGCAGATCAGGCGGCTACGAACGAGACTGCTGCGGCACCCGCCGCCACCGGCACTACGAAGAAGGCCAAGTCTGCGTCGTCTGCGAAGAAGCCGCGCGCCAAGCCTGCGCACCCGCGCACCTCTGAGATGGTGACGGCCGCCATCAAGAGTCTGAAGGAGCGCGGCGGGTCGTCGCTGCAGGCGATCAAGAAGTACATTGCCGCGCACTACAAGCTGGACGCGGAGAAGCTGGCGCCGTTTATCAAGAAGTACCTCAAGTCGGCCGTCGTGGCGGGCGAGCTGGTGCAGACGAAGGGGAAGGGCGCGTCCGGCTCGTTCAAGCTTGCCGGCGCCGGCGGCGGGGGGGCGGCCGAGGGCGGCAAGGCTCGTGCTGGCGGTGCCAAGAAGAAGCGCGCCGCTCCGGCCAGCAAGGAGAAGAAGGGCGCCCGTGCGGCCGGCGCAAAGAAGGCTGGTGGCGTGAAGGCGGCGACCGGTCGGAAGGCGGGCGCCGCCAAGAAGGCGTCTGCGGCGTCGGCCGCTCCCGCGGGTGCGAAGAAGGCGGCTGCGGCCAAGCCGGCCAAGGCCAAGTCGCCGTCGAAGGCGAAGAAGGCCGCCAAGGTTCCGACGAAGAAGCCGAAGGCGCCGCGCCCGAAGAAGGCGACGACGCCGTCTAAGGCGAAGGCTTCGCCCAAGAAGAAGAAGTAGAGTAGAGGAGAAAGAGATGGGAAAGGAAGGGTTTGGCGCTTGACTCCGTCGTCCCCACCCCCCGTCGTCGTCTAGTGGCGCGCAAGAGACGCGCGGCCCAAAACGGCCCTTCTCAGGGCCATCAAAGCACGTCGGGGAAGGTTTTGATTGTCGTGTTGCGTTTGGTGTGGGTGTCTGTCTGGCGTTTCTGTATGCCCGTGGGGATGCTGTTTGCGTGCCGTGGTGGTTGGATTGCGGGGGTCGGTGGCGGGTGTGGGCGGCGGTAGCGGTAAGCGGTGTTGTTGTTGTCGTGGTTGTGATTGTCGCCGTGTTTGTGGCGGCGGCCGACGGTTGGTTTTCTGTCACGTTGTTTTGTTTGAATACGTTGGTTGGCTTGCCTGCGTTCGTTCTTCTCGGATGTCTGTCTTGTCGAGTCGTGTCTGGTCTTTGTTTTGTTCGTTTGTGTGTGTGTTATGTTTTGCAAGGGGGGGCACGTTGAGATGTGGAAGGAGTCGGCGGGGATTTCGGTGGCGTGTAGAGCGAGCGAGCGCGCCTGCCTGGCCGTTGGCCGTCGGAGTGGAGTGCGGGTTTTTTTGTTTTCGAAACGAAAGCGGCGGCCGGCCAGCCAGCCACCCGTGCGGTGTGACGTCGGCCGTTGGGTATTGTGCGCTGTGAGCGCCGGGGAGGGATGATGTGTGATTGTTGCGCGCTGCTAGCAGGCAGGCAGAGTGAGCGGGTGTGGCGGACGGACGGGAAGTGGTGGTTTTTGTTTTTGGGTTGCGGGGCGAGAGGCAGGCGACCGACAAAGTTTGCTCGCGACGGAGAGATGTTAGTGGCCCTGAAAAGGGCCGTTTTTGTTTGGGCGGTGCGGTGCCGCGGCGCGGTTTAGGCGCGCTCGCCGCGGATGCGGCGCGCGAGCTGGATGTCCTTGGGCATGATGGTGACGCGCTTGGCGTGGATTGCGCACAGGTTGGTGTCTTCGAAGAGGCCGACGAGGTAGGCCTCGCTGGCCTCCTGCAGGGCCATGACTGCGGAGCTCTGGAAGCGCAGGTCGGTCTTGAAGTCCTGGGCGATCTCGCGCACTAGGCGCTGGAATGGCAGCTTGCGGATGAGCAGCTCTGTGCTCTTCTGGTAGCGCCTGATTTCTCGCAGGGCGACGGTGCCCGGCCTGTAGCGGTGGGGCTTCTTGACGCCTCCGGTGGCGGGCGCGCTCTTCCTCGCCGCCTTGGTGGCGAGCTGTTTGCGCGGCGCCTTTCCGCCGGTGGACTTGCGGGCCGTTTGCTTTGTGCGGGCCATAGCGGTAGCGGAGCGGCGTGCGTGGAGGTTAGGTGCGGCGCGGCGTCCGGTGCTGCCTTGACAACGGGCCCGCGCGCCTCCGTGCTGCGCTTATATGCCCTCGGTTGCGCGTGGTGGGGGGAGGGCGGGCCAGAGTCTATATAGGGGGGCGGCGGGCGCGCTGGGCGCAGTTTCACCGCCGACGCTCCGCGAGTGAACGGAGTAGAGTTGGCCCTCTATTCGGACGACACTGCTCTGTTCACCCGGAGCATGAACGCGCATACCATGGGGCGTCGCCTCCAGCAAGGATGTGAAGCGCTTGGTGCTTGGGCCACCATGTGGCGCCTTAAATTTAACGCTGGCAAGAGCCAGGCGGTGGCGTTCACGAAGCGCAGAGTACCGCCAAACCTAGAAGCCCTACACATCGCGGGAGGCCCCATCCCGTGGTCAAAAACAGCTACCTACCTCGGAGTGAGACTAGACCAGCGGCTCACCTGGGCCCCACACATCCAGTGGATCCGAAACAAGGCGATAGGGCGGCTTCGTGCACTCTATCCCTTGTTAAACCCGGAGTCCACATTGCCCTCCCGTCACGGCATCACGCTGTATCTGACACTGGTACGTCCAGTGTTAGAGTACGCGGCCGTGGTGTGGGGCAATGCCGCCGACTCCTCGATACGATCGCTACAATGCGTCCAAAACAAGGCACTGAAGCTTGCGCTGGGCCTTCCCAGGTTCTACCCAACCACCTTTCTCCATGAAGACACGGGCATCCTGACGTTGCGGGACCGATTCCGAGTCCTAGCACGTCAGTTTTACCAAAAAGCGGGTCAATCCCGCAATCGGCTCATTCGGGGCTTGGGCCAGCAGCAACACCATCGACCAACTACCCGTTGGCCGGACCTGTTGCGGGAATAACCCTTCCCCCAACAACACCAGGACCCACGAGATATACACCGAGAGGACCCCAACAACAGTTAGGAAGTCTTTTCAAAAACATCTCTTTCAGGTCCTGCAGGAACAGCACACAAGTGCTTACCCTGCTCACACACGTGCCTCAGGTAGGCACATGAGTAACGGAGTCGGAGTCGCTGGGCGCAGACCGTAGCCGACTCGCCAGCCGCTGCAGCTGCTGTTTGTGCACGTTTTGCTTTGCCCGAGGAAGGATGACAGGCCGCGGCAAGGGAGGAAAGGGGCTCGGCAAGGGTGGCGCCAAGCGGCACCGCAAGGTGTTGCGCGACAACATCCAGGGCATCACGAAGCCCGCCATCCGCCGCCTGGCTCGCAGGGGCGGCGTGAAGCGCATCTCTGGTCTGATCTACGAGGAGACCCGCGGGGTGCTGAAGGTGTTCCTGGAGAACGTGATCCGCGACGCGGTGACGTACACTGAGCACGCCAAGCGCAAGACTGTGACGGCCATGGACGTGGTGTACGCCCTGAAGAGGCAGGGGCGCACCCTGTACGGTTTCGGCGGTTAGGCTGCGTCGCAGCGGGCGCTGGCCTTCCCGCGGCCGTGCTTGTGGGTGGGAGAGACTAGAAAACGGCCCTTTTCAGGGCCACCACACTGTTCGGAAGTTGAAAAGTGCGAAAGAGTCTGTGTTGTTGCTGCGTGTGTGCGCTGTGTTGTTTGTTTCTTTCTTTCTTTCTCTCTTTGTTTCTTTCTTTCCGTTTGAGCGACGTGATGTGACTGGGAGGGGAGAAGGAAAGGAAACGTGTCATGTGGCTGGCTGTGTGTGGAGCTGCTTCGTTTGTGTTTGTTATTGTGTGTCGATCGCGACGGAGATGGCGGGCTGTGTGTTGTTGTGCGAGAGGCGGTGATTATTTGCTTGCGTCGTTTGGCCCTGTGTGTTTGCGGCGGCGTTGGGGTTTCCGAGGCAAGGCGTGTGGGCATAGGCGGCCGGATCAGCTGTTTCGTTCGTGTCGACGGCCGTTGCGCGCGGGAGTGGAGGGCGGTGTGTCGACACGCCTCCCTTTAACAATGGTCATTATTGCTGCCGTTGTCGTTTGGAAGGCGACTGCGACCGTGCAAAATGTGTGCGTGTGTTGGGCCACACGGGCTGTGTGGACGACAAGATGGCGGACGTGCGCCGGCGGCGGCTGTGCTGTGAAAGTGCAAAGTTAAAACAAAACAAGGTGCGGCGAGGACGACTGAAATTTTGCTTTGGACGTAGGTTTGTGTGGTGGCCCTGAAAAGGGCCGATTGTTGTGGGCCGAGCAGAGCCGAGCCGGCAAAGCGCGTTGCGTGCAGGGGAGCACGCGGCGCTGCGATTGCCTGGCCTCCTTTAGGCCTTCTTCTCGGTCTTCTTTGGCAGCAGGACGGCCTGGATGTTGGGCAGGACACCACCCTGTGCGATGGTGACGCCCGACAGGAGCTTGTTGAGCTCCTCGTCGTTGCGGATGGCAAGCTGCAGGTGGCGCGGGATGATGCGCGTCTTCTTGTTGTCGCGGGCCGCGTTTCCGGCCAGCTCGAGCACCTCAGCCGCGAGGTACTCCATGACGGCGGCGAGGTAGACGGGCGCCCCGGCGCCGACGCGCTCTGCGTAGTTTCCCTTGCGCAGGAGGCGGTGGATTCTGCCGACCGGGAACTGGAGCCCAGCCCTGCTTGAGCGGGACTTTGACTTGCCCTTGACTTTGCCTCCCTTTCCGCGTCCGGACATGGCGATGGGCTAGCGACGGTGCACACGAAACGGAAACGAAAACGACCGGTGCGAGCGGCAGCGAGTCGAGCAGCGGAGTGCGTGCCGGCGCAGCCGGGGTGGGGGTGCTTTATGGGCTCGGGTGCGGCGGCCGGTTGCGCGCGCGCCCCATTGGTCGGCGGCCGCAACAGGGCGAGCTGGTAAAGGTGCGGCGGCGGCTGGCGGCGGGTGCCACTGTGTGGGGAGACGCTGACTAGAGCGGAGCGCTTGCTACTGGTGTTGCTGCTGCCGTACGCTCGTTCGAGATGCCGCCCAAGACTAGCGGGAAGGCCGCCAAGAAGGCTGGCAAGGCGCAGAAGAACATTTCGAAGGGCGACAAGAAGAAGAAGCGCAAGAGGAAGGAGAGCTATGCCATCTACATCTACAAGGTGCTGAAGCAGGTGCACCCTGACACGGGCATCTCGTCGAAGGCGATGAGCATCATGAACAGCTTCGTGAACGACATTTTCGAGCGCATTGCGGCCGAGGCTTCTCGCCTGGCGCACTACAACAAGCGCTCGACCATCACGTCCCGCGAGATCCAGACCGCTGTGCGGCTGTTGCTGCCTGGCGAGCTGGCCAAGCACGCCGTGAGCGAGGGCACGAAGGCGGTGACCAAGTACACGAGCTCCAAGTAAGGAGGTGGCTCTGGAATGGAAGGAAGGATGGAGAAGGCTCCTCCGTTGCGAGAGCGGCAAAACGGCCCTTTTCAGGGCCACCAACTTGCCTTTTGCGGGAAGGGCGGAATTGTTGTTGTTGTTTGTGTGGACGGCTGTGATGTATGTGTGCATTTTGATTGTGGGTGGGGGGGCGCGTCAAAGCGTGTTGCGGGGTACGGCCACGAGGTTGGTCGCCGTGGCGTGGAATGGTGGCACGCCTCGTTGGAGTGGTTTTGACCCATTGGTGTTGGTGTGTGTTACCTGTCTGCGAGGGGGGGGGACAGTGCGATCGGCGACTTTTGTGTCACCGTAACGACGGCCGTTTGCGGGTTTGTTTTTTGCACATCATACATGGCGAGGGTGAAATGTGAAATGTTTTTGTTTGGTTGTTTTTTTGTTTGTTTTTGCCGCCCACTATTCCCTTTGCTGTACGCCGAGTTTGACAATGGTGCGACGTAACTGCAGCGTGGAGGTGTGTGAGTGACGTTGAAATGAACGTGCCATTAAGACGCATTGTTGTTGTATTGTACTGTACGTGTACGGCGACACGCACGATGATGTACCATTCGACTCTGATTTTTGATAGCCGTGTCTGACTGATTGCGTACGACGCACGCACACCGATGTCGTCATTCAAGATGCACGCGTGTCCAGTGCAGTACAGTAAGCGCGACGCTAGACGACGACGACGGCGGCGGCGGCGGTCGTCGTTTGTTTGGCGAATGTCTGTACACGTGTTTGTCTGTGTCCATCCGGTATGTATTTGTTTGTTTGAAAGTGTTTTGTGTGTCGGTGACGTGGTCCGATCCGTCGCCCCCTTGAGTAACTGTCGATCGGCGCGATAGACCGGCGTCACGCAACTGAACCGAAGTCTTGGGCACACCCGTCATACTGTTGTACACCGTCGCGCTGAGAACGGTAACGAAAGGTTGACTTTGATCGGTCGAATGTCTGGGCAGAACGTGAGGAATGAGGCAAGAGTGCAAGGAGGGGGGGCAAAAGAGAGAGGAAGGGAAAAAGGGGAGAAACGCATTCGTAGAGCAACGGAACGTTCCCGTGTCGGAGGCGTATTGGAGCCGCACTGAAATGCGTTTAACGGCGGCGCGGCTGCAAGTGTCTGCCGTGGTGAACGTTACCTTTGACGGCTGCATTGGGCTTTGCCTTTGCTTTCGCTTTCGCTTTCCCGGATGTACGTAACGTTTGTTGATATGGTTCTGAGGAAGAGTGTATGACAGTGCCGTGCCGTCCATGTTCGTGTGCCCTCCCATTGTGTGTATGCTATTGTCTGTGTACTTGAATGATGTATGTAGGTGTTAGTGGACATGTTTTACCAGTGGGGGGAAATGGATCGTCGATAGTTGCCGTCACTCTGTCACGGTCGAGATGACGCACCCTCCGTACAGAAAGGTGTCGAGAAAGTGAGTGTGTGTGTGTGTGTGTGTGTGTGTGTGCGCGCGTCCGTGAATTGGCAGTGTTTGGAGGTGGGCGTGCCCTGCATGTGGCCCGGAAGGCTGTTCGTTTGGCGGTAGTGTTGTGTGGACAGGGGAGGGGCATGCGTAACGCTGCTGGCATGGCATTTCGGGAGATGGGAGGGGGCAAACGAGGAAACGAGGAGCGGCGGCCAAAGACGGGACGGGGAGGGGCGCGGTGTGGGTGGCTTGCGCCTGTGCTCGGCGTTGTGGTTTGTGCAAAAGAGGAGGAGAAAAACAATGAGTTGCCAGGGAGGGGAGCGGTGTTGTGTTGTGGTTGTCGTGGTGTAGCCGCAGACGCGGCTGTCAGTGAACGTGGCGAGACGGACGGACGGATGCGCGGAGGGGGCGGGGGCGGCGCATTTCGCCGGTGCCGTGCCGTGCCATGCCTGAAAGCCGCGTGGTCGCTGTGTTGTTGGTGGCGTGGGGGCGAGGAGAGTACCGTACGGGTGTGCTTGTGCGCCGGAAATGGCACACTGCGCCTGCCCGTCTTGGAGGCTGATGGCTGTGGTGTGGAAATGGGGCGCGGTGATGTTGAAGCAGTTGAAGAACAGAAAAGAAACCAAGAAAACGGAAGGCGTGATGCGGCGGTGGTGGTGAGAGCGGGAAAAACAAAACAAAACAAAAGAAAAAAAAAACAGCAAAAAAAAAGAAGGAAAAACAACAAGAAACAAAAAAGAAAACAAAAAGTCTATCAATATTAAAATGTAAATGGAAATGGAAATGGACCCAGGTATAACCTCCCTGCACAAATAGCAGAGAGTCCGATGGTAATAAAAATGTGCCAGAATGTTAACGTCCCTACAAAACAAACCCAACGATAATATTAATGAAAGAATGAACCGTATGTAACATTGCAACAGACACAATGAAACCTGATAAATTGTATAAGGGCAGCAGCGTTGACCTTTGGCCCTGTATTCAGAATAAAAAGAGCCAAAGATCGTTACCCCAATGAAAAAGACACTGAAACACGTATGTAACATAGCAGCGATGGCGAGACATTGTAGCATCTGTGACCAGAGAGTTTGCGCTGGACTGCGCGAGTGTTGCGAGCGGTTCTCAGTCAGTCAGTCAGTCAGTCAGTCGTTGCGAGTCTGTAGCTCTGTGTAGTTGAGGGCTGTACTCTGTCGGTAGTCGTCGCGTGCAGTACGCTAATAGTCGTCATGCAGAGCGGTCGGTCAGTAGTAGGAGCCGAGTGCGGTTGTGTGATGTAGGCGGTCGGCAACACTGGTCAAGATGGTGAATAAGGTATACTGTTAATTAATATAATCATTAGATAATGAAAAATTTTTGTATTTATTGTAATTATTCTCCAACAAGTTCCCCAATAATAATTTGTATTTCAAAAGCATTTTTCAAACATTTAATTTTTTATTGAACTAAAGAGTTCGTTGCACTTCACATTTCATTCCACTTCTTTGAAGAAACATTTCACTAAAATCACAAAAAAAGAGAATATTATTATTTGCAATGCAGTTCCTCCAAGCGCTGCGCAACAACAAGAGCAGAAATGTGACATCCATTTATTCGGAGGTAAGACGTTAATTCTGATTGTTTTGCACAGGGCCAAAGACCGATATTTCGGTTTAATTGAAGTTTCTTGTCACTGAACGGACGTTAAATGTTGTGAAGAATTTATATTTGAGTCAGATTGCGAATTTCACATTTTCGTTGCCATTTTCAATACCTCTCATTGTGGGCGAGGTTACAATTAGCGCAATGTCCATTAGCATCCGTAAATAACATTGTCCATTATTTTAAATTTTGCGGGGAGGTTACAACACACACAAAAAACAAAAAAAAAAAAAACAAAAAAATTGCATTCATATCCGCTCCTCAATTGTAGATACCCCTTACACAGCTGTGTGCAATGAATGAGTGCTGGCTGGTAATTAATTGCACTCCTTGGAGGGAAATGCCATAGGAAGTAGTCTTTAAAAAGTGAATGTTTTTCGTTAAAAGACAAAAGTTACTTTAGAAAAAAGTAATAGTGGGGCTTTTGTTGTTGAACAAAATAAGTACAATGAACATACGTTATCAGATTTGCGCAATGCAGCTTCACACTACCTTTTGATTATAACACAATATACTATACACCGTCCCGAACCGTGACCAGAGTCGCGAGACGAGCAGAGCACGCCGCCGACGCCCGCTCAGTACAACCGTCCACCCGCTACTACTGTCGACCGACTACTACCTCTCCCGACTCGCGCTACAATGTATATAACAACTGTTCCTGGCGACCCGGTGCGTGCCAATACTGTCGTCTGGCGCGGTCCAAGCGCCGACTAGCAACGATAAATAACTCTCTGGTCAGACAGAGATGCTGTCATGGCTCGCCATCGCTCTGGTAATGAATACATACGTGTTGCAGCGTGCGTACCACCGGAACACGCAGTGGCGGAGCCAAAGACTGTGTTGTCGAGGTCGAGTGCGAGCGGGAAGAGAGGCAGCGTCGGCACGGAGATGCAAGCGAGCGCGAGACGCACGGGGGCTGCGGCGTGGCGCGTTTGCGGTCGGCGCCTTTGGTGGCAACGGCCGGGACAAGCAGCGGTGTATGGTGTGGTGCGGGGCGGACAGGGGCGGCGGTGGACGGGGAGGAGGCGGCGCGACGACGGCATGGGGGCGAAAACGGGACGGGGGACGGCGGATGTTGAGAGGCGTCACGCGCGGACAGGACACAGACACAGAGACACACAGATTGGAAAGGGAGGGTGCGCGGTTAGTGGTTGGGAATGTGCGTACCGTGCGGGATGGGAGTGGGCGAGGAACACGGTCGTGGCCCCTGTTTTGGGTGCGTGTGATGACGTTGGTGTGCTGTGGGAAGGGAAGGTGCTGTGGCGGCGGCGCGTAATGGGCGTAGGCCGAAAAGAGAAAGGAACGTGGGCAGTGTGTTGGCAAGCGTCGGTTCGACTGCGACGTTGATGGGCAGGGCAGGGCAGGGCAAGGTTAATGGTGGTAGGAGTAGGCGTGTGGGCGCAAAAAAATCTGCCGCTGCAGGCGGTGCCGTAACCGCCATGGCGGGAAGGAGAGAGGGCCAAAGAAAGAAAGAAAGAAAGAAAGAAAGAAAGAAGAAGACAAAAAAAAACAAAAAAAAAGGAGGGGGGGGCGAAAGTGGAGAGGCGGTGGTGTGAGAAGGGCGGGGGCGGAAGGAAGGCAGGAAGGACAAGAGGCGAGGCGACGGCTTGCTTTGTGTATCGGTCGGTCTCTGGCTATGCTTCGTTTTCTGCAGCAGGGTCGGTGCGCGGCGTGGCTCGCGGCAGTGGGAACGCCTGGTGGCTGGACGGCCAGCAATGCGGTTGGATGGGCGGCCACAGCACCGCACCTGTGCCCGAGGAGGAGACGCTGGCGGCGGGCCCTGAGGTGAGGCCGGCTCGGCTGGGGCTGTGGATGTGTAGGTGTGCGCCGCTGCTGCAACAACGAGTAAAACGCGAGAAGAAGGGATGGCGGTAGAGAGAAAAAAAAAAAGGTCGTGTTGTGTTGATGCGCAGGCAGACGCGTACAGAGAGACGAGCCCGGTCTGCAGCAGGGTGTGGCCGTGCCGAGTGCAGAGCAGCGGCGGCTCGGTTCGGTTCGGCCCGGCCCGGCGGGCCGCGCTGTTGTCGCGGACGTGAGCGCCCCCTGGCGGGTGGCCGGAGGCGGCGCGGCGTGTTGGACGTGTGGCTGGTGGCAGTGCACAATTTGCGAGTGGCTGGCGGTGTGGTGTGGTGTGGCGGTTGGCGCGTCGGGCGGCGGAGAGGTATGTGTTGCGGGCGCCCTTTGCTGCGCTGCGTCGTTGCGTGTGCCGTACAGGGCGGGCGCTTGTCGACTGTGTGGGCGGTGTGGCGAATTGGCGTGAAACGGCTGCCGAGAGGTGTGTGGTAGCGAGCCGGTCGTTGTCAGTGCGAAGGGGAATGTGCGTGCGTTTGGCGGTTTCGGTGTGCTTTTTGCGGCGTGAGAGTGGGAATTAGTGGGGCCGGCTGTTGTGTTGGTTCCTTGTGTCTTGTGTCGCGTAGCTTGATGGCAACGTGGAAGGACGCCGGTTTCGTTTCGAGCCTTGCGTGTGGTTGGCGTGTGCCGATGCACGTGCATGTGTGGGTCGCGAGTGCGTTTTTGGCTGGCTGTGTGTGTGTGTGTTTTGGGGGGGGAAGGGGGAGGCGGTGGTGAAAGTGCAGTGGTTGCCACGGGCGTCGTCGGGTGGGGCTGGGGCTGGGGCTGTGGCTGTGCGTCGTGGCGGAAAGGTGGTAGGTTGCGGGAAGCGAGCCCGTCGTTGACGGTGTCGCGTGAGTTGTGAATCGAGTGGGGCGCGGGGCGCGGGACAGGAGCAGCGTGCCGCTGCGTCGTGGTCGTCAGCAGAGGCTGTGCGTGTGCTTGTCCTTTTTTGTTGTGGGCGGTTCGTGCGAGGCGTTTTTGTTTTGTGTTGCCCTAGTTGTTAGTAGTTTATTTTGTTATTTTGAGACGACGACTGGTTGGTGGCGTGCGCGCGAAGTGGCGGTGTGCGCTTCCCGTGTCGTTTGTTTTTGTTTTGTTTTTTTGTTTTTGTGTGTTTTGTTTTTGCACTGGGCCCCGGGGGGTGGGTGGGTGGGTGGGTGTGTGTGTGTCGATTTGCCGGCTGGCGAAAGGTGCGCCATCGGCGGGGTGGGTCGCCGGCACAAGTAGAGGCGGCGGCGTTGTTGCTGTTGTTGTGTGGTGTTTGTTTTGTTCGGCTGTGTCGGCGAGCTGTGTTGCGGTGCGTGTGAATGGTGGTGCAAAAGTGCTGGCGTTGGGGCTGCGACTGCGACTGCGACGGCGGCGAGCCGCGGGCGCGCATGATAGTGATGTTGTGAACAGCGGCTGTGTACGGTAGTGGTGTTGTTGTAGCACGACGTGCATCCGGGCCGGCGCGGAAAGCGCAGTTGCGGGCGGTTGCCCTTCGGTGCCAGCCATGTCGCGTGAGCGGCGGGTTGCTCTGGTGTCGACACGTGGTGCTCTGGGTTGTTGTGTGGTGCCCTTTGGCCGGTGGGGGTGGTTCGCGTGTGTCTCGTTCGCGCTCGGTATCTGGTCGTGGTCGTGCTGCTCCCCCGTCTGTCGGCGGTTTTCGACGTCGTCTGTACGTTTTTGTTCGTTTGCGGCGCGCCTGCCGACGTCGTCCCGTCGCGACCTTTCAACCGAAAGTGTGGCGCCCGAAGGTGAACGAACGTAACCCTGACCTCGGCGCTTTACGCTGAGCCGAGCGAACCGAACCTAACCTGTGGTGTGGCGAGGTGAGCTCAGCCTGTGAGCCCCTAACGTCTACGTAAGGTAAGCTGTCCGGCTCACGCCTCACGGTTTGAACGCTTTTTTAACCTACGTTTGGCGCTTCTTAACCTAGCACTGACCCCTTAACCTAACGTGTAACCTAACCTAACCTAACCTCTGACGCCTGACGTGTTTGAATGCTTAACCTAAGTTTGACGCTTAACCTAACCCAAGTCCCCTTAACCTAACCCACGTCCACCTAACCTAACCTAACCTAACCTAGACGTGTAAACGTAATGTGTAACGCGTAAAGTGTAAGGTCGGCTGTCGTGTGTGCTGACGGCAGATTGGGTTGGTCTGTAGATTCGGATTGCGGTTTGCCTCGGTCGAGGGGTTGGGTCGGAAGCGGCGAGGGGCGGCGGCGCCTGTTGCGCAGGCGGCGTCCGTTTGCGGCGGGCAATTGTTGAGAAACGGCTGTGAATGTTGGCGGGCGAGAGGAGGAGGACGGCGCGCGATGTGGCCCGACGGCTGCGGGCCGATCGGGAAACGGCGGGAGGGCGACGGAAGGCGATGGGGCGGCGGAGGCGCGTTTGCACGGCCGTCATCGCCGCACGCCTCGGCTTGTGTGGCTGTGGCGCCGGCCGCGCTGGCCGGGCTGCCGCGGCGACGGTGTGGGAGTTTTGCCGAAGGTTTGGCCATTGTGGCGGGTCGTCGGCTGGGGCTGTGGGGGCGGCATTTGGGCGGGGGCGGCGATTCTCGGCGGGCCGACCCAGGCTGTAGCGCGCGGTAGCTGCAGTTTGGCCGTGGTTTGCGGCGCTGCCGTGGCGACTGGTTGGCGACTGTGGTGTGGCTGTGTGTAGCCCCATCCTCGGTGGTTTGAAAGGCGCGGGCGGTTGTGGCGCAGGTTTGGGGCTGCTCCGCACAGGCTGTCGGACGTTGGGCGGTAGCAAGCGCGGGAGGCGCGGCGCGGCGGCGCGCAGAGTGGCGGCCGCTCTCTCGGCCGTCCGCGCCCGCCCGCGACACTGGCTGGGCCTTGTGATTCTCTGCTCTGCTGTTGTGCTGTGCTTGCGTGCCTGCCGTCCCGCTCGCTCTCGCTGTGTGTTACGCGCGTCGTCGAAATGGCAGATCAGGCGGCTACGAACGAGACTGCTGCGGCACCCGCCGCCACCGGCACTACGAAGAAGGCCAAGTCTGCGTCGTCTGCGAAGAAGCCGCGCGCCAAGCCTGCGCACCCGCGCACCTCTGAGATGGTGACGGCCGCCATCAAGAGTCTGAAGGAGCGCGGCGGGTCGTCGCTGCAGGCGATCAAGAAGTACATTGCCGCGCACTACAAGCTGGACGCGGAGAAGCTGGCGCCGTTTATCAAGAAGTACCTCAAGTCGGCCGTCGTGGCGGGCGAGCTGGTGCAGACGAAGGGGAAGGGCGCGTCCGGCTCGTTCAAGCTTGCCGGCGCCGGCGGCGGGGGGGCGGCCGAGGGCGGCAAGGCTCGTGCTGGCGGTGCCAAGAAGAAGCGCGCCGCTCCGGCCAGCAAGGAGAAGAAGGGCGCCCGTGCGGCCGGCGCAAAGAAGGCTGGTGGCGTGAAGGCGGCGACCGGTCGGAAGGCGGGCGCCGCCAAGAAGGCGTCTGCGGCGTCGGCCGCTCCCGCGGGTGCGAAGAAGGCGGCTGCGGCCAAGCCGGCCAAGGCCAAGTCGCCGTCGAAGGCGAAGAAGGCCGCCAAGGTTCCGACGAAGAAGCCGAAGGCGCCGCGCCCGAAGAAGGCGACGACGCCGTCTAAGGCGAAGGCTTCGCCCAAGAAGAAGAAGTAGAGTAGAGGAGAAAGAGATGGGAAAGGAAGGGTTTGGCGCTTGACTCCGTCGTCCCCACCCCCCGTCGTCGTCTAGTGGCGCGCAAGAGACGCGCGGCCCAAAACGGCCCTTCTCAGGGCCATCAAAGCACGTCGGGGAAGGTTTTGATTGTCGTGTTGCGTTTGGTGTGGGTGTCTGTCTGGCGTTTCTGTATGCCCGTGGGGATGCTGTTTGCGTGCCGTGGTGGTTGGATTGCGGGGGTCGGTGGCGGGTGTGGGCGGCGGTAGCGGTAAGCGGTGTTGTTGTTGTCGTGGTTGTGATTGTCGCCGTGTTTGTGGCGGCGGCCGACGGTTGGTTTTCTGTCACGTTGTTTTGTTTGAATACGTTGGTTGGCTTGCCTGCGTTCGTTCTTCTCGGATGTCTGTCTTGTCGAGTCGTGTCTGGTCTTTGTTTTGTTCGTTTGTGTGTGTGTTATGTTTTGCAAGGGGGGGCACGTTGAGATGTGGAAGGAGTCGGCGGGGATTTCGGTGGCGTGTAGAGCGAGCGAGCGCGCCTGCCTGGCCGTTGGCCGTCGGAGTGGAGTGCGGGTTTTTTTGTTTTCGAAACGAAAGCGGCGGCCGGCCAGCCAGCCACCCGTGCGGTGTGACGTCGGCCGTTGGGTATTGTGCGCTGTGAGCGCCGGGGAGGGATGATGTGTGATTGTTGCGCGCTGCTAGCAGGCAGGCAGAGTGAGCGGGTGTGGCGGACGGACGGGAAGTGGTGGTTTTTGTTTTTGGGTTGCGGGGCGAGAGGCAGGCGACCGACAAAGTTTGCTCGCGACGGAGAGATGTTAGTGGCCCTGAAAAGGGCCGTTTTTGTTTGGGCGGTGCGGTGCCGCGGCGCGGTTTAGGCGCGCTCGCCGCGGATGCGGCGCGCGAGCTGGATGTCCTTGGGCATGATGGTGACGCGCTTGGCGTGGATTGCGCACAGGTTGGTGTCTTCGAAGAGGCCGACGAGGTAGGCCTCGCTGGCCTCCTGCAGGGCCATGACTGCGGAGCTCTGGAAGCGCAGGTCGGTCTTGAAGTCCTGGGCGATCTCGCGCACTAGGCGCTGGAATGGCAGCTTGCGGATGAGCAGCTCTGTGCTCTTCTGGTAGCGCCTGATTTCTCGCAGGGCGACGGTGCCCGGCCTGTAGCGGTGGGGCTTCTTGACGCCTCCGGTGGCGGGCGCGCTCTTCCTCGCCGCCTTGGTGGCGAGCTGTTTGCGCGGCGCCTTTCCGCCGGTGGACTTGCGGGCCGTTTGCTTTGTGCGGGCCATAGCGGTAGCGGAGCGGCGTGCGTGGAGGTTAGGTGCGGCGCGGCGTCCGGTGCTGCCTTGACAACGGGCCCGCGCGCCTCCGTGCTGCGCTTATATGCCCTCGGTTGCGCGTGGTGGGGGGAGGGCGGGCCAGAGTCTATATAGGGGGGCGGCGGGCGCGCTGGGCGCAGACCGTAGCCGACTCGCCAGCCGCTGCAGCTGCTGTTTGTGCACGTTTTGCTTTGCCCGAGGAAGGATGACAGGCCGCGGCAAGGGAGGAAAGGGGCTCGGCAAGGGTGGCGCCAAGCGGCACCGCAAGGTGTTGCGCGACAACATCCAGGGCATCACGAAGCCCGCCATCCGCCGCCTGGCTCGCAGGGGCGGCGTGAAGCGCATCTCTGGTCTGATCTACGAGGAGACCCGCGGGGTGCTGAAGGTGTTCCTGGAGAACGTGATCCGCGACGCGGTGACGTACACTGAGCACGCCAAGCGCAAGACTGTGACGGCCATGGACGTGGTGTACGCCCTGAAGAGGCAGGGGCGCACCCTGTACGGTTTCGGCGGTTAGGCTGCGTCGCAGCGGGCGCTGGCCTTCCCGCGGCCGTGCTTGTGGGTGGGAGAGACTAGAAAACGGCCCTTTTCAGGGCCACCACACTGTTCGGAAGTTGAAAAGTGCGAAAGAGTCTGTGTTGTTGCTGCGTGTGTGCGCTGTGTTGTTTGTTTCTTTCTTTCTTTCTCTCTTTGTTTCTTTCTTTCCGTTTGAGCGACGTGATGTGACTGGGAGGGGAGAAGGAAAGGAAACGTGTCATGTGGCTGGCTGTGTGTGGAGCTGCTTCGTTTGTGTTTGTTATTGTGTGTCGATCGCGACGGAGATGGCGGGCTGTGTGTTGTTGTGCGAGAGGCGGTGATTATTTGCTTGCGTCGTTTGGCCCTGTGTGTTTGCGGCGGCGTTGGGGTTTCCGAGGCAAGGCGTGTGGGCATAGGCGGCCGGATCAGCTGTTTCGTTCGTGTCGACGGCCGTTGCGCGCGGGAGTGGAGGGCGGTGTGTCGACACGCCTCCCTTTAACAATGGTCATTATTGCTGCCGTTGTCGTTTGGAAGGCGACTGCGACCGTGCAAAATGTGTGCGTGTGTTGGGCCACACGGGCTGTGTGGACGACAAGATGGCGGACGTGCGCCGGCGGCGGCTGTGCTGTGAAAGTGCAAAGTTAAAACAAAACAAGGTGCGGCGAGGACGACTGAAATTTTGCTTTGGACGTAGGTTTGTGTGGTGGCCCTGAAAAGGGCCGATTGTTGTGGGCCGAGCAGAGCCGAGCCGGCAAAGCGCGTTGCGTGCAGGGGAGCACGCGGCGCTGCGATTGCCTGGCCTCCTTTAGGCCTTCTTCTCGGTCTTCTTTGGCAGCAGGACGGCCTGGATGTTGGGCAGGACACCACCCTGTGCGATGGTGACGCCCGACAGGAGCTTGTTGAGCTCCTCGTCGTTGCGGATGGCAAGCTGCAGGTGGCGCGGGATGATGCGCGTCTTCTTGTTGTCGCGGGCCGCGTTTCCGGCCAGCTCGAGCACCTCAGCCGCGAGGTACTCCATGACGGCGGCGAGGTAGACGGGCGCCCCGGCGCCGACGCGCTCTGCGTAGTTTCCCTTGCGCAGGAGGCGGTGGATTCTGCCGACCGGGAACTGGAGCCCAGCCCTGCTTGAGCGGGACTTTGACTTGCCCTTGACTTTGCCTCCCTTTCCGCGTCCGGACATGGCGATGGGCTAGCGACGGTGCACACGAAACGGAAACGAAAACGACCGGTGCGAGCGGCAGCGAGTCGAGCAGCGGAGTGCGTGCCGGCGCAGCCGCCGTTACTGCATTTGAGCTTCCTCACTTTCGAGGAGAGCGTATGTAATGGAGGGTGTTGTCCTTCTGGACATTTCCTCCTCTATGTTGAGTGGGTAAATGGTCGATGTTTTTTGGTACGTCATTTTATGGTGCAGTGTGTTTAGTGTTTCTGTGCTGCCTTTTCGGCTGTTTTAATTTGTAATCATGAATTTAGGTCGTCTGTGTCTGTCCAGTGATGTGTCATACAGTCCCAGGTTTTTGATAAGTCTATTGTCTGATCTGGCCGAGTTCTCGTAGAAGCTTTCGGCCAGTTCTTTGAATCGCTCATGGAGCGTTGGAATTCCCGCTGCTTCGTGCAGGTCAGCAGTGGGGAAGCGGAAGGGAAGGTGTAATGCCCTTTTAAGTGCACGGTTTTGCACTGCCTGGAGTTTGCGGAGGTGCCAATCCGCCGCGTATCCCCAGACTGGGCAAGCGTACTCCATTATTGGTCTTATTAAGGAACAGTACGTTCTAACTCCTATGTCAGCCGCTAGGGTGCTGTGGGTGTTAAGGATAGGATACAACATTTGCATCCTACCACTAGCTTTCCGGCGCAAGTCCCCGATGTGAGCCCTCCAGGTGAGCCTGGTGTCGAGAGTGACTCCAAGATACCTGGCGGTACGTCGCCATGGAAGCTCTTGGCCGTTCAGCTTGAGCAGTAGCGGCCGACGGGCGGGAGCCCGCTTGCCCAGTTTGCGGGTGATCATGATGGCTTGGGTTTTCTGTTCGTTGAGAGTGATGCGCCACTTTTTAGCCCAGCGGCCGGTCTCGTCCAGCGCTGTTTGCAATCTACGCGTAACCCTGTCTCTGTTCGGGTTACGCGTGAAGAACGCTGTGTCGTCGGCATACTGAGCAGTGTGCACCAGCGGTACGGTCGGGAGGTCGGCAGTGTACAGGTTGTACAGTACCGGGCCCAGTACCGACCCCTGGGGCACACCTGCCCTGATGCGCCGCTTTGTGGAGAGCGACGACTCGATCCTAACGGAGAAGGTCCTTTTGGAGAGATAGCTCGCGAGTAGCTTCACTATCGGACCTGGGAAGCCTTGGGAGTATAGCTTGTAGAGAAGCCCGGTGTGCCAGACAGAGTCAAAGGCAGCGGCTACGTCAAGTAGCACTACCCCGCAGTAACTTTTACGATTGAAGCTTTCGGTAGCTGCTTCGACGACCCTCATTAGTTGCTGGGGCGCGGAGTGTTCCTGCCGGAAACCGAACTGAAAGTCCGGCAGGATTTGTTGTGTGCTGACGTGGTCGAGAATGGGGATGAGTAGCAGGCGTTCGTAAATTTTGCTAAGGGTTGGCAAAAGGCTGATTGGTCGGTGGTTCTGCGGGATAACCGGGTCTTTACCGGGTTTCGCGATCGCAACGACTTCTGCGTGTTTCCAGCACCTTGGAAACTTGCGGGAACGCGTGATCTCATTAAAGATATTAGCGATGTGGGCTACGGCAGGGGGTGGGAGGTGTTTCACTACTACGTTGTTGAGCTGGTCGTGGCCGGGGGCTCTTTTGTTAGGTAGCGACCTGATTACTCGGTTCACGTCGTCGGGTGTGAAGAGCGGTGTGTTTTCTTCGTCGTCGTCGGCGTCGTCCGCCGCAAGGAATGTGGCGAGCTGACGTCGAACGACGGCTTCATGGTCCCTGTCCTGCGCCTCTGCGGGGCGGAACTGTTTTTCAAAGGCATCTGCCAGGGCATTTGCCTTATCTGCGGTGCTGAAGACAAGTCCGCGCTCGCCGTGCAGAGGTGGCAGTCTGGCGCGTCTTTTGGTGATCTGTTTGGTCGCCTGCCAGAGGCTATTGTCGTCCACGCGGAGGGCCGAAAGTCGCGCCGACCATTGCTGGTTGCGGTGCTCAGTGAGTGCGACCTTGAGCTCTCTTTGTAGGCGGTTCAGTAGCCTCCTAGTTACGGGGTTCTTTGTGAGCTTCCACTCTTTGGCGATCCTATTTTTGTTTCTAATTTGGGCAAGCAGGTGCGGCGGGAGTTGCTTAACAGGGGGAGGGCCGTCCGGTGGCTGTGGTGTGGCCTCCTTTGCTGCTTGCAGGATCGTGCTGGTGAGATCTTTAAGCGCCTGTTCTGCAGAATCTGCAGTTGGAGGCGGGGCCTGGGCAATTGCTGAAGTTACGTCAACTTTGAATTGCTCCCAGTTAGTGCGCTTGTATGAGACGTGTTGTTGCTGGAGAGGTACCCAGTCTCCTATGTCGACCTCGAGAATCACGGGATTGTGATCGGAAGACATTCGGTTAACCGATTGCGCGGTCACAAATCCCGTTATTCTTTTGGTGAGCGCTATGTCGAGGACGTCCGCCCTTCCCCCGTTTCTGGGGAAGTGGGTGGGCTCCTCTGGACCCCATATGTGAAAGTGGTGGGTGCGCGCGAGTCGTTGCAGTTGACGACCAGCTCTGTTTGAGTTTCGCGAGTGCCAGTCTGCATGTTTGGCGTTTAGGTCACCGCCAATGAAGAGTTTTCCTCTTATTTGGCCTAGGGCTGCTATGTCGTCCTCTTCCAGAGTATAGGAGGGAGGGCGATATGCTGCAACGACAGTGAGGGGCCCTGTGACAGTGGCAATCTCTATTGCCGCTGTTTCTATTTGCCTAGTTGCTGGTGGGTGGACCTGATGATGGGGGATTCCGCGTTTGACGTATGTTGCTACCCCGCCTCCAGCGGTGGGCCGGTCGGTCCTGTAGCAGTTGTAGTTGGGTACCGACACCCTTACACCCGGTTTAAGGTGTGTCTCGGCCACCATACATACGTCTATGTTTTCATCGCGTAGGAACTCGCGGAACTCGTTGTTTTGTCCGACAATGCCGTTTGCGTTGAAGACGCACATTTTGAGTCCTTGAATGTGGGGTCGTCTATCCATCACTGAAGGGAGGATGTCTCTGCTGTGGTCGCATTGTTGTGCGACCCTTGGAGCACCAAATTAATGGCGGTAAGAATTTGGGCGTTCTGTTGCCTGATTTCGTGGAGCAGTTGCGTTAGGAGGCCTAACGTTTGCTCCACGACTCCTGAGGGCCGTTGGTCGGCGGCCGCAACAGGGCGAGCTGGTAAAGGTGCGGCGGCGGCTGGCGGCGGGTGCCACTGTGTGGGGAGACGCTGACTAGAGCGGAGCGCTTGCTACTGGTGTTGCTGCTGCCGTACGCTCGTTCGAGATGCCGCCCAAGACTAGCGGGAAGGCCGCCAAGAAGGCTGGCAAGGCGCAGAAGAACATTTCGAAGGGCGACAAGAAGAAGAAGCGCAAGAGGAAGGAGAGCTATGCCATCTACATCTACAAGGTGCTGAAGCAGGTGCACCCTGACACGGGCATCTCGTCGAAGGCGATGAGCATCATGAACAGCTTCGTGAACGACATTTTCGAGCGCATTGCGGCCGAGGCTTCTCGCCTGGCGCACTACAACAAGCGCTCGACCATCACGTCCCGCGAGATCCAGACCGCTGTGCGGCTGTTGCTGCCTGGCGAGCTGGCCAAGCACGCCGTGAGCGAGGGCACGAAGGCGGTGACCAAGTACACGAGCTCCAAGTAAGGAGGTGGCTCTGGAATGGAAGGAAGGATGGAGAAGGCTCCTCCGTTGCGAGAGCGGCAAAACGGCCCTTTTCAGGGCCACCAACTTGCCTTTTGCGGGAAGGGCGGAATTGTTGTTGTTGTTTGTGTGGACGGCTGTGATGTATGTGTGCATTTTGATTGTGGGTGGGGGGGCGCGTCAAAGCGTGTTGCGGGGTACGGCCACGAGGTTGGTCGCCGTGGCGTGGAATGGTGGCACGCCTCGTTGGAGTGGTTTTGACCCATTGGTGTTGGTGTGTGTTACCTGTCTGCGAGGGGGGGGGACAGTGCGATCGGCGACTTTTGTGTCACCGTAACGACGGCCGTTTGCGGGTTTGTTTTTTGCACATCATACATGGCGAGGGTGAAATGTGAAATGTTTTTGTTTGGTTGTTTTTTTGTTTGTTTTTGCCGCCCACTATTCCCTTTGCTGTACGCCGAGTTTGACAATGGTGCGACGTAACTGCAGCGTGGAGGTGTGTGAGTGACGTTGAAATGAACGTGCCATTAAGACGCATTGTTGTTGTATTGTACTGTACGTGTACGGCGACACGCACGATGATGTACCATTCGACTCTGATTTTTGATAGCCGTGTCTGACTGATTGCGTACGACGCACGCACACCGATGTCGTCATTCAAGATGCACGCGTGTCCAGTGCAGTACAGTAAGCGCGACGCTAGACGACGACGACGGCGGCGGCGGCGGTCGTCGTTTGTTTGGCGAATGTCTGTACACGTGTTTGTCTGTGTCCATCCGGTATGTATTTGTTTGTTTGAAAGTGTTTTGTGTGTCGGTGACGTGGTCCGATCCGTCGCCCCCTTGAGTAACTGTCGATCGGCGCGATAGACCGGCGTCACGCAACTGAACCGAAGTCTTGGGCACACCCGTCATACTGTTGTACACCGTCGCGCTGAGAACGGTAACGAAAGGTTGACTTTGATCGGTCGAATGTCTGGGCAGAACGTGAGGAATGAGGCAAGAGTGCAAGGAGGGGGGGCAAAAGAGAGAGGAAGGGAAAAAGGGGAGAAACGCATTCGTAGAGCAACGGAACGTTCCCGTGTCGGAGGCGTATTGGAGCCGCACTGAAATGCGTTTAACGGCGGCGCGGCTGCAAGTGTCTGCCGTGGTGAACGTTACCTTTGACGGCTGCATTGGGCTTTGCCTTTGCTTTCGCTTTCGCTTTCCCGGATGTACGTAACGTTTGTTGATATGGTTCTGAGGAAGAGTGTATGACAGTGCCGTGCCGTCCATGTTCGTGTGCCCTCCCATTGTGTGTATGCTATTGTCTGTGTACTTGAATGATGTATGTAGGTGTTAGTGGACATGTTTTACCAGTGGGGGGAAATGGATCGTCGATAGTTGCCGTCACTCTGTCACGGTCGAGATGACGCACCCTCCGTACAGAAAGGTGTCGAGAAAGTGAGTGTGTGTGTGTGTGTGTGTGTGTGTGTGTGTGTGCGCGCGTCCGTGAATTGGCAGTGTTTGGAGGTGGGCGTGCCCTGCATGTGGCCCGGAAGGCTGTTCGTTTGGCGGTAGTGTTGTGTGGACAGGGGAGGGGCATGCGTAACGCTGCTGGCATGGCATTTCGGGAGATGGGAGGGGGCAAACGAGGAAACGAGGAGCGGCGGCCAAAGACGGGACGGGGAGGGGCGCGGTGTGGGTGGCTTGCGCCTGTGCTCGGCGTTGTGGTTTGTGCAAAAGAGGAGGAGAAAAACAATGAGTTGCCAGGGAGGGGAGCGGTGTTGTGTTGTGGTTGTCGTGGTGTAGCCGCAGACGCGGCTGTCAGTGAACGTGGCGAGACGGACGGACGGATGCGCGGAGGGGGCGGGGGCGGCGCATTTCGCCGGTGCCGTGCCGTGCCATGCCTGAAAGCCGCGTGGTCGCTGTGTTGTTGGTGGCGTGGGGGCGAGGAGAGTACCGTACGGGTGTGCTTGTGCGCCGGAAATGGCACACTGCGCCTGCCCGTCTTGGAGGCTGATGGCTGTGGTGTGGAAATGGGGCGCGGTGATGTTGAAGCAGTTGAAGAACAGAAAAGAAACCAAGAAAACGGAAGGCGTGATGCGGCGGTGGTGGTGAGAGCGGGAAAAACAAAACAAAACAAAAGAAAAAAAAAACAGCAAAAAAAAAGAAGGAAAAACAACAAGAAACAAAAAAGAAAACAAAAAGTCTATCAATATTAAAATGTAAATGGAAATGGAAATGGACCCAGGTATAACCTCCCTGCACAAATAGCAGAGAGTCCGATGGTAATAAAAATGTGCCAGAATGTTAACGTCCCTACAAAACAAACCCAACGATAATATTAATGAAAGAATGAACCGTATGTAACATTGCAACAGACACAATGAAACCTGATAAATTGTATAAGGGCAGCAGCGTTGACCTTTGGCCCTGTATTCAGAATAAAAAGAGCCAAAGATCGTTACCCCAATGAAAAAGACACTGAAACACGTATGTAACATAGCAGCGATGGCGAGACATTGTAGCATCTGTGACCAGAGAGTTTGCGCTGGACTGCGCGAGTGTTGCGAGCGGTTCTCAGTCAGTCAGTCAGTCAGTCAGTCGTTGCGAGTCTGTAGCTCTGTGTAGTTGAGGGCTGTACTCTGTCGGTAGTCGTCGCGTGCAGTACGCTAATAGTCGTCATGCAGAGCGGTCGGTCAGTAGTAGGAGCCGAGTGCGGTTGTGTGATGTAGGCGGTCGGCAACACTGGTCAAGATGGTGAATAAGGTATACTGTTAATTAATATAATCATTAGATAATGAAAAATTTTTGTATTTATTGTAATTATTCTCCAACAAGTTCCCCAATAATAATTTGTATTTCAAAAGCATTTTTCAAACATTTAATTTTTTATTGAACTAAAGAGTTCGTTGCACTTCACATTTCATTCCACTTCTTTGAAGAAACATTTCACTAAAATCACAAAAAAAGAGAATATTATTATTTGCAATGCAGTTCCTCCAAGCGCTGCGCAACAACAAGAGCAGAAATGTGACATCCATTTATTCGGAGGTAAGACGTTAATTCTGATTGTTTTGCACAGGGCCAAAGACCGATATTTCGGTTTAATTGAAGTTTCTTGTCACTGAACGGACGTTAAATGTTGTGAAGAATTTATATTTGAGTCAGATTGCGAATTTCACATTTTCGTTGCCATTTTCAATACCTCTCATTGTGGGCGAGGTTACAATTAGCGCAATGTCCATTAGCATCCGTAAATAACATTGTCCATTATTTTAAATTTTGCGGGGAGGTTACAACACACACAAAAAACAAAAAAAAAAAAAAACAAAAAATTGCATTCATATCCGCTCCTCAATTGTAGATACCCCTTACACAGCTGTGTGCAATGAATGAGTGCTGGCTGGTAATTAATTGCACTCCTTGGAGGGAAATGCCATAGGAAGTAGTCTTTAAAAAGTGAATGTTTTTCGTTAAAAGACAAAAGTTACTTTAGAAAAAAGTAATAGTGGGGCTTTTGTTGTTGAACAAAATAAGTACAATGAACATACGTTATCAGATTTGCGCAATGCAGCTTCACACTACCTTTTGATTATAACACAATATACTATACACCGTCCCGAACCGTGACCAGAGTCGCGAGACGAGCAGAGCACGCCGCCGACGCCCGCTCAGTACAACCGTCCACCCGCTACTACTGTCGACCGACTACTACCTCTCCCGACTCGCGCTACAATGTATATAACAACTGTTCCTGGCGACCCGGTGCGTGCCAATACTGTCGTCTGGCGCGGTCCAAGCGCCGACTAGCAACGATAAATAACTCTCTGGTCAGACAGAGATGCTGTCATGGCTCGCCATCGCTCTGGTAATGAATACATACGTGTTGCAGCGTGCGTACCACCGGAACACGCAGTGGCGGAGCCAAAGACTGTGTTGTCGAGGTCGAGTGCGAGCGGGAAGAGAGGCAGCGTCGGCACGGAGATGCAAGCGAGCGCGAGACGCACGGGGGCTGCGGCGTGGCGCGTTTGCGGTCGGCGCCTTTGGTGGCAACGGCCGGGACAAGCAGCGGTGTATGGTGTGGTGCGGGGCGGACAGGGGCGGCGGTGGACGGGGAGGAGGCGGCGCGACGACGGCATGGGGGCGAAAACGGGACGGGGGACGGCGGATGTTGAGAGGCGTCACGCGCGGACAGGACACAGACACAGAGACACACAGATTGGAAAGGGAGGGTGCGCGGTTAGTGGTTGGGAATGTGCGTACCGTGCGGGATGGGAGTGGGCGAGGAACACGGTCGTGGCCCCTGTTTTGGGTGCGTGTGATGACGTTGGTGTGCTGTGGGAAGGGAAGGTGCTGTGGCGGCGGCGCGTAATGGGCGTAGGCCGAAAAGAGAAAGGAACGTGGGCAGTGTGTTGGCAAGCGTCGGTTCGACTGCGACGTTGATGGGCAGGGCAGGGCAGGGCAAGGTTAATGGTGGTAGGAGTAGGCGTGTGGGCGCAAAAAAATCTGCCGCTGCAGGCGGTGCCGTAACCGCCATGGCGGGAAGGAGAGAGGGCCAAAGAAAGAAAGAAAGAAAGAAAGAAAGAAAGAAGAAGACAAAAAAAACAAAAAAAAAGGAGGGGGGGGCGAAAGTGGAGAGGCGGTGGTGTGAGAAGGGCGGGGGCGGAAGGAAGGCAGGAAGGACAAGAGGCGAGGCGACGGCTTGCTTTGTGTATCGGTCGGTCTCTGGCTATGCTTCGTTTTCTGCAGCAGGGTCGGTGCGCGGCGTGGCTCGCGGCAGTGGGAACGCCTGGTGGCTGGACGGCCAGCAATGCGGTTGGATGGGCGGCCACAGCACCGCACCTGTGCCCGAGGAGGAGACGCTGGCGGCGGGCCCTGAGGTGAGGCCGGCTCGGCTGGGGCTGTGGATGTGTAGGTGTGCGCCGCTGCTGCAACAACGAGTAAAACGCGAGAAGAAGGGATGGCGGTAGAGAGAAAAAAAAAAAGGTCGTGTTGTGTTGATGCGCAGGCAGACGCGTACAGAGAGACGAGCCCGGTCTGCAGCAGGGTGTGGCCGTGCCGAGTGCAGAGCAGCGGCGGCTCGGTTCGGTTCGGCCCGGCCCGGCGGGCCGCGCTGTTGTCGCGGACGTGAGCGCCCCCTGGCGGGTGGCCGGAGGCGGCGCGGCGTGTTGGACGTGTGGCTGGTGGCAGTGCACAATTTGCGAGTGGCTGGCGGTGTGGTGTGGTGTGGCGGTTGGCGCGTCGGGCGGCGGAGAGGTATGTGTTGCGGGCGCCCTTTGCTGCGCTGCGTCGTTGCGTGTGCCGTACAGGGCGGGCGCTTGTCGACTGTGTGGGCGGTGTGGCGAATTGGCGTGAAACGGCTGCCGAGAGGTGTGTGGTAGCGAGCCGGTCGTTGTCAGTGCGAAGGGGAATGTGCGTGCGTTTGGCGGTTTCGGTGTGCTTTTTGCGGCGTGAGAGTGGGAATTAGTGGGGCCGGCTGTTGTGTTGGTTCCTTGTGTCTTGTGTCGCGTAGCTTGATGGCAACGTGGAAGGACGCCGGTTTCGTTTCGAGCCTTGCGTGTGGTTGGCGTGTGCCGATGCACGTGCATGTGTGGGTCGCGAGTGCGTTTTTGGCTGGCTGTGTGTGTGTGTGTTTTGGGGGGGGAAGGGGGAGGCGGTGGTGAAAGTGCAGTGGTTGCCACGGGCGTCGTCGGGTGGGCTGGGGCTGGGGCTGTGGCTGTGCGTCGTGGCGGAAAGGTGGTAGGTTGCGGGAAGCGAGCCCGTCGTTGACGGTGTCGCGTGAGTTGTGAATCGAGTGGGGCGCGGGGCGCGGGACAGGAGCAGCGTGCCGCTGCGTCGTGGTCGTCAGCAGAGGCTGTGCGTGTGCTTGTCCTTTTTTGTTGTGGGCGGTTCGTGCGAGGCGTTTTTGTTTTGTGTTGCCCTAGTTGTTAGTAGTTTATTTTGTTATTTTGAGACGACGACTGGTTGGTGGCGTGCGCGCGAAGTGGCGGTGTGCGCTTCCCGTGTCGTTTGTTTTTGTTTTGTTTTTTTGTTTTTGTGTGTTTTGTTTTTGCACTGGGCCCCGGGGGGTGGGTGGGTGGGTGGGTGTGTGTGTGTCGATTTGCCGGCTGGCGAAAGGTGCGCCATCGGCGGGGTGGGTCGCCGGCACAAGTAGAGGCGGCGGCGTTGTTGCTGTTGTTGTGTGGTGTTTGTTTTGTTCGGCTGTGTCGGCGAGCTGTGTTGCGGTGCGTGTGAATGGTGGTGCAAAAGTGCTGGCGTTGGGGCTGCGACTGCGACTGCGACGGCGGCGAGCCGCGGGCGCGCATGATAGTGATGTTGTGAACAGCGGCTGTGTACGGTAGTGGTGTTGTTGTAGCACGACGTGCATCCGGGCCGGCGCGGAAAGCGCAGTTGCGGGCGGTTGCCCTTCGGTGCCAGCCATGTCGCGTGAGCGGCGGGTTGCTCTGGTGTCGACACGTGGTGCTCTGGGTTGTTGTGTGGTGCCCTTTGGCCGGTGGGGGTGGTTCGCGTGTGTCTCGTTCGCGCTCGGTATCTGGTCGTGGTCGTGCTGCTCCCCCGTCTGTCGGCGGTTTTCGACGTCGTCTGTACGTTTTTGTTCGTTTGCGGCGCGCCTGCCGACGTCGTCCCGTCGCGACCTTTCAACCGAAAGTGTGGCGCCCGAAGGTGAACGAACGTAACCCTGACCTCGGCGCTTTACGCTGAGCCGAGCGAACCGAACCTAACCTGTGGTGTGGCGAGGTGAGCTCAGCCTGTGAGCCCTAACGTCTACGTAAGGTAAGCTGTCCGGCTCACGCCTCACGGTTTGAACGCTTTTTTAACCTACGTTTGGCGCTTCTTAACCTAGCACTGACCCCTTAACCTAACGTGTAACCTAACCTAACCTAACCTCTGACGCCTGACGTGTTTGAATGCTTAACCTAAGTTTGACGCTTAACCTAACCCAAGTCCCCTTAACCTAACCCACGTCCACCTAACCTAACCTAACCTAACCTAGACGTGTAAACGTAATGTGTAACGCGTAAAGTGTAAGGTCGGCTGTCGTGTGTGCTGACGGCAGATTGGGTTGGTCTGTAGATTCGGATTGCGGTTTGCCTCGGTCGAGGGGTTGGGTCGGAAGCGGCGAGGGGCGGCGGCGCCTGTTGCGCAGGCGGCGTCCGTTTGCGGCGGGCAATTGTTGAGAAACGGCTGTGAATGTTGGCGGGCGAGAGGAGGAGGACGGCGCGCGATGTGGCCCGACGGCTGCGGGCCGATCGGGAAACGGCGGGAGGGCGACGGAAGGCGATGGGGCGGCGGAGGCGCGTTTGCACGGCCGTCATCGCCGCACGCCTCGGCTTGTGTGGCTGTGGCGCCGGCCGCGCTGGCCGGGCTGCCGCGGCGACGGTGTGGGAGTTTTGCCGAAGGTTTGGCCATTGTGGCGGGTCGTCGGCTGGGGCTGTGGGGGCGGCATTTGGGCGGGGGCGGCGATTCTCGGCGGGCCGACCCAGGCTGTAGCGCGCGGTAGCTGCAGTTTGGCCGTGGTTTGCGGCGCTGCCGTGGCGACTGGTTGGCGACTGTGGTGTGGCTGTGTGTAGCCCCATCCTCGGTGGTTTGAAAGGCGCGGGCGGTTGTGGCGCAGGTTTGGGGCTGCTCCGCACAGGCTGTCGGACGTTGGGCGGTAGCAAGCGCGGGAGGCGCGGCGCGGCGGCGCGCAGAGTGGCGGCCGCTCTCTCGGCCGTCCGCGCCCGCCCGCGACACTGGCTGGGCCTTGTGATTCTCTGCTCTGCTGCTGTGCTGTGCTTGCGTGCCTGCCGTCCCGCTCGCTCTCGCTGTGTGTTACGCGCGTCGTCGAAATGGCAGATCAGGCGGCTACGAACGAGACTGCTGCGGCACCCGCCGCCACCGGCACTACGAAGAAGGCCAAGTCTGCGTCGTCTGCGAAGAAGCCGCGCGCCAAGCCTGCGCACCCGCGCACCTCTGAGATGGTGACGGCCGCCATCAAGAGTCTGAAGGAGCGCGGCGGGTCGTCGCTGCAGGCGATCAAGAAGTACATTGCCGCGCACTACAAGCTGGACGCGGAGAAGCTGGCGCCGTTTATCAAGAAGTACCTCAAGTCGGCCGTCGTGGCGGGCGAGCTGGTGCAGACGAAGGGGAAGGGCGCGTCCGGCTCGTTCAAGCTTGCCGGCGCCGGCGGCGGGGGGGCGGCCGAGGGCGGCAAGGCTCGTGCTGGCGGTGCCAAGAAGAAGCGCGCCGCTCCGGCCAGCAAGGAGAAGAAGGGCGCCCGTGCGGCCGGCGCAAAGAAGGCTGGTGGCGTGAAGGCGGCGACCGGTCGGAAGGCGGGCGCCGCCAAGAAGGCGTCTGCGGCGTCGGCCGCTCCCGCGGGTGCGAAGAAGGCGGCTGCGGCCAAGCCGGCCAAGGCCAAGTCGCCGTCGAAGGCGAAGAAGGCCGCCAAGGTTCCGACGAAGAAGCCGAAGGCGCCGCGCCCGAAGAAGGCGACGACGCCGTCTAAGGCGAAGGCTTCGCCCAAGAAGAAGAAGTAGAGTAGAGGAGAAAGAGATGGGAAAGGAAGGGTTTGGCGCTTGACTCCGTCGTCCCCACCCCCCGTCGTCGTCTAGTGGCGCGCAAGAGACGCGCGGCCCAAAACGGCCCTTCTCAGGGCCATCAAAGCACGTCGGGGAAGGTTTTGATTGTCGTGTTGCGTTTGGTGTGGGTGTCTGTCTGGCGTTTCTGTATGCCCGTGGGGATGCTGTTTGCGTGCCGTGGTGGTTGGATTGCGGGGTCGGTGGCGGGTGTGGGCGGCGGTAGCGGTAAGCGGTGTTGTTGTTGTCGTGGTTGTGATTGTCGCCGTGTTTGTGGCGGCGGCCGACGGTTGGTTTTCTGTCACGTTGTTTTGTTTGAATACGTTGGTTGGCTTGCCTGCGTTCGTTCTTCTCGGATGTCTGTCTTGTCGAGTCGTGTCTGGTCTTTGTTTTGTTCGTTTGTGTGTGTGTTATGTTTTGCAAGGGGGGGCACGTTGAGATGTGGAAGGAGTCGGCGGGGATTTCGGTGGCGTGTAGAGCGAGCGAGCGCGCCTGCCTGGCCGTTGGCCGTCGGAGTGGAGTGCGGGTTTTTTTGTTTTCGAAACGAAAGCGGCGGCCGGCCAGCCAGCCACCCGTGCGGTGTGACGTCGGCCGTTGGGTATTGTGCGCTGTGAGCGCCGGGGAGGGATGATGTGTGATTGTTGCGCGCTGCTAGCAGGCAGGCAGAGTGAGCGGGTGTGGCGGACGGACGGGAAGTGGTGGTTTTTGTTTTTGGGTTGCGGGGCGAGAGGCAGGCGACCGACAAAGTTTGCTCGCGACGGAGAGATGTTAGTGGCCCTGAAAAGGGCCGTTTTTGTTTGGGCGGTGCGGTGCCGCGGCGCGGTTTAGGCGCGCTCGCCGCGGATGCGGCGCGCGAGCTGGATGTCCTTGGGCATGATGGTGACGCGCTTGGCGTGGATTGCGCACAGGTTGGTGTCTTCGAAGAGGCCGACGAGGTAGGCCTCGCTGGCCTCCTGCAGGGCCATGACTGCGGAGCTCTGGAAGCGCAGGTCGGTCTTGAAGTCCTGGGCGATCTCGCGCACTAGGCGCTGGAATGGCAGCTTGCGGATGAGCAGCTCTGTGCTCTTCTGGTAGCGCCTGATTTCTCGCAGGGCGACGGTGCCCGGCCTGTAGCGGTGGGGCTTCTTGACGCCTCCGGTGGCGGGCGCGCTCTTCCTCGCCGCCTTGGTGGCGAGCTGTTTGCGCGGCGCCTTTCCGCCGGTGGACTTGCGGGCCGTTTGCTTTGTGCGGGCCATAGCGGTAGCGGAGCGGCGTGCGTGGAGGTTAGGTGCGGCGCGGCGTCCGGTGCTGCCTTGACAACGGGCCCGCGCGCCTCCGTGCTGCGCTTATATGCCCTCGGTTGCGCGTGGTGGGGGGAGGGCGGGCCAGAGTCTATATAGGGGGGCGGCGGGCGCGCTGGGCGCAGACCGTAGCCGACTCGCCAGCCGCTGCAGCTGCTGTTTGTGCACGTTTTGCTTTGCCCGAGGAAGGATGACAGGCCGCGGCAAGGGAGGAAAGGGGCTCGGCAAGGGTGGCGCCAAGCGGCACCGCAAGGTGTTGCGCGACAACATCCAGGGCATCACGAAGCCCGCCATCCGCCGCCTGGCTCGCAGGGGCGGCGTGAAGCGCATCTCTGGTCTGATCTACGAGGAGACCCGCGGGGTGCTGAAGGTGTTCCTGGAGAACGTGATCCGCGACGCGGTGACGTACACTGAGCACGCCAAGCGCAAGACTGTGACGGCCATGGACGTGGTGTACGCCCTGAAGAGGCAGGGGCGCACCCTGTACGGTTTCGGCGGTTAGGCTGCGTCGCAGCGGGCGCTGGCCTTCCCGCGGCCGTGCTTGTGGGTGGGAGAGACTAGAAAACGGCCCTTTTCAGGGCCACCACACTGTTCGGAAGTTGAAAAGTGCGAAAGAGTCTGTGTTGTTGCTGCGTGTGTGCGCTGTGTTGTTTGTTTCTTTCTTTCTTTCTCTCTTTGTTTCTTTCTTTCCGTTTGAGCGACGTGATGTGACTGGGAGGGGAGAAGGAAAGGAAACGTGTCATGTGGCTGGCTGTGTGTGGAGCTGCTTCGTTTGTGTTTGTTATTGTGTGTCGATCGCGACGGAGATGGCGGGCTGTGTGTTGTTGTGCGAGAGGCGGTGATTATTTGCTTGCGTCGTTTGGCCCTGTGTGTTTGCGGCGGCGTTGGGGTTTCCGAGGCAAGGCGTGTGGGCATAGGCGGCCGGATCAGCTGTTTCGTTCGTGTCGACGGCCGTTGCGCGCGGGAGTGGAGGGCGGTGTGTCGACACGCCTCCC
>NW_026047836.1:0-46008 GCF_023864345.2 Schistocerca serialis cubense
AGATTCGAATACTAGATAATAATTGTATCATAACGAATTTCCCGCAGATGTGCTTGTCCCACACTGGGCAATCATTTAGAAAGAGTACGTAGACATACAAATCGCACTGGCTCGTGGGACAACTTTGCGATGTCGACTATTGAAACACGAGTGATAGCACGTTTAATAAGAGACAATCAATATATAATAACTTTAGTTTTACGTGATAACAATAGGACACTACGGCAGAGTTTCGAGATTGGCCGAAGGTACGGAACACGGTTTGTGTCCAAAATTTTGCAGAGGCCGGCGTGCAGCTTGTAACGCATTCAGGCACCGTGAACAAAGCTCTTGTGGCGTTGGTTCTCGCGACCGGCTCTGCCCAGCAACAGGACAGAAGAATATGGATGAGACAAGTTTTTTTGTTTTAATTTTCTACCGCCTTGTCAGTGAATTACTGCTTGACTTGAACGTGTTCTTTGTCCTCACAGGTGCAGTGTTTAAAGGTTCTGGATAGATATATTTTAATCTGTTTCCAGTTACGAATGGAATCTGTCGATACACACCGCGTTTAAATTCCGCATCGGCACAAAGCAGGTGACATTGTCGACAATTTTTTATACATCATCACAATCGATGTCTCTTGACAATATAGACGCTGATAATGCGAGTATGTTTAAGAATTGGGTGTGACTCAAGACGAATCTTTCTAGCCGTTACAAGTCTTCATAACCTTGGAGCGTAAATACGTAACAACTCTTACCACACAAAGCGTGTGATCCTGGTGAGCATAATCAAACAGAATCTCATGCATTAACTGACCCGGATAAAAATGTTTTGACGGTGTTTTTTGGCGATTTCTGTACGTGTTTTCTGGAAGATTTTCTCACACAACCTCCTCCTCAGAAATTTAGGATACCATCAGCTGGAGGCAGCTGTGACAGAAGGCCGACCATGAATGTGCGGCCTGCGAAACAGCACTGTCGGCATGCATTAAAATGGTGCAACTGGCCATCGACTAGGCGTGTGATTCACATGTTGGAACGGACACGTATCTCGTGAATGGCGGGCGGCGCGACATCCTGCTGTGGGTGGATTTTAAGAAAGGTCAGATAACAGCCGTCACTCGCGAGACAGTCGAACTGCCATCAGTGGCAAAGCTCTGTAGGCCGCAGGGGACGCAGAACTGACGGAGAAATATGTTCGGCTTAACTATGTATAATATTTCGCACTTGGGTTTCAAGCAAAAATATTGGCAGCACTGTTAACGACGCAAAACCGAGACAAACAGACTATTTTATTTCATACAAGGGTTTTACGTATTCTGTCATCAGAGAGGCCGCACAGATCGGATTTCGCAACTGTAGTTTCAACCTGGACAGCGGCTGTACTCCAGCGTAAAACAAATATCCCTAAAGCGTATCGTACTGTGATTTAAAAAGACTGAAAATTGCGGTGTTCAATCTAAACCTGTCCTGAATAACAGCGAAGAACATTTATGTCATCATATATTTTCTTCGTTTGACCACGGTTGTGATTCGCATGTTACTTTTTGTTACGCGACGTGTTAGGAATATTTTCATTATACGCGCAAAAGTGCGCACAGCTTTGATCGAACCTGCATCTTTCGGAAACGATAACTCTTAATCAGTACAATTACGCGAATACCGTCTGAATCGCAACCGTGATCACAAAAGTGTTTCCTGGACCTGATTTTTATAAATGTGTAGACTTGAAAGCGAACAATATTGCACCATCGCTGGCTCGCAACAATTGAAAGAAAACAAAACAGGGACTGAACAACTTTAAATTTTAAGGCCGTCATCGTTACGAAATCTGAACGACGTAAGTTAATTAATTAAATATTAACAGGAAGAGAATTATTAAATTTTAAAGATTAAATGATAGCAAGAATTTAAAGCATTTTAGCATCAGTACGTTTCTTTGCATTAGTAGTTGAGTATCAGATACCATCATATCTATTTAAAAGATAGTGCGTAAATAACATTGCCACCTTTTTTTAATTATTGTTCTAGCAATTCAACGTGAGACGCTTTCCTATGTAAAGTCAGTGTATTGGAGACATATTAAACATTTTATTAGTACACACTAGTTTTAGCTTAGCAACTGTGCTTGCCGTAATTGGGACACGGTTTTTAAAGATTATCAACATACACAATGCGTGCCATTTTGTAGTGCGGTTTCCTGGTATGGACTTTTCGGACACGTCGGAGAGCGGATACCAAACTTCGTACGAGCACCTAGTAATGTTAAATTTCTTCTCTATTCTCATTAGGGCAACTTCCATGCTGATTTGATACGTGGATGGAATGTGTAAGAAATCACAGCACTACTTCGCAGAGGAGGAAGCAAACCACAACGAAAACTCTTTGGCAACAAAGGCTGTGCGATTCGAATGTCGATGCAGAAAATAAAGCGATGGAAATTTGTGCGTTTGGAACATGTAATCCCCGTTTTCCTAACGATCGATTAGATGTACGCTATTTATATGTTTAGATAACACATTAAAGCAGTAGCAGAATAAACAGTACACCATTTAAACGCTAAAACTTAATTATAGGACAAATCTTTCGCAGTACTAAACGCATCGTCTTAGTGAGAATACTGTAAGGCCGAGCTCTGTCGAAGGCAGGGGCTGCACGTGTGGCGCTGCAGAGTCGGCCGTAATAAACAGGGCGAGTGTGTCCTTCCATGGGTTGAAAGCAGGGATGCGTGTCGGTCGTCAGTGTAAAACGTTACGAATGGCGAAGATTTTGAGACGACGGGATGTTAATCTCTAACTCGGTATAAGGGCGTCCTCCATCAGTAACGTATTCGGTTCTTCACGCTTCATATCTCGATACTGTGTCGCTATCTGTACTGGAGTATGCAGGGACCATAGCCTCTTATTCTGTGTAAATTCGGACATCACAAATGTTAGTTCTTAAGCCATAATGAAACACACCACACGTACTCCTGAGGAAACGGCCAGAAAACTGTATGCTTCCCGCCAGGCCGATATTTGCTCTTCTGTAGAAGCGGCCAGCTAAATGAGCCACAGTCTAACAAGAACAGGAATTCTGTCATTCGTGAAAATAAAGAATTGTCAGGACAGTGTGTGAAACGTTTGCTGTCGTCCCACCTGACCAAACGCAACAAGGATAGATACCGGATTAGCACTGCGAGTCTTGGGGAAATTAGCTTAACGGAATTGCTACACGTGTGACGCTAATACGACACGGAGATCCGTCGTTGATATGAGTGCTTAATACTGCAACTGTCTTATCTACCTGGTTTCGAACCTCGACACGGCAAGGATAGATGCATTTGCCGTCTACATGTGTGTGACTATGGCCTAAGGTATGAAACGCTGTGTGTGTGTCCAAAGTTTCACGTGCGCCAACGAGCGCCGTACAACGCAAAAAGGGCGCCGTAAATTAAAATAAAGCTTTGGTGGCGTTCGTTCTCGCGTTCGGCGCTGCCCAGACACGACAGAATAATATCGCTGACGCAAGATTTTTTTTTCCATTTTTATCACCTTTCCAGTAAATTACTTGTTAGTTTCCATACGGTGCTCCTCTTCACATGCGCAGTGTGTTAGGGCCGATGATAGATCTTTTTCCTTATCCGTTACCAGATACGAATGCAGTCTGTAGAAATACATGACAACAGCTGGACACATTGCCACGAAGTAACACAGGTTCTCACACTGCGATTATATTCCGCCTCGATGCGAAACAGACGACGCTGTCAACTTGTTTATTAAACCTTCACAATCGATGGGTGGTGACAACATATCTGCTAATCCTGTGTACTTGTTTAAGGTTTCGCCTCGACTCGACAGGAATTTTTCTAGCCATGATACGTTTCAAAGCCGTGGGGTGTAAATAAGTTCCATCCCTTACCGCTACGCATATTCTGCACCACGTGTGTCATTAAAGTGACCATAATATAAGTAGCACAAGCGTTAACAGGCTTGGATAGAAAGGTTCTGAAGGTGTTTTTTGACAATTTCTATACGTGTTTTCCAGAAGATTTTCTCACAGAATGGTCAACTTGTTAGGAGTGTAGGATACAATCAGCTGGACGCAGCTGAGACACAAGACCATCCATGTAGGTGCGGTGTGCGAAAGAGCACACTTCGAATGCATTACAATGTTACAACTGGCAGCGACTAGGGGTGCGATTCACGTGTCGGAATGGACACGCATCTCGCAACTGGACGGCTACGCCAGGCTCTGCTGCTCGTAAATATTAAAAATTAAGTCGCTGTGCCAATTAGGGATTCACTCTCGATCAGATGATACATATACATTTTTCTCCCGCTTTCGTTTGCTTCAGAAAACCGCCATTACTCGCGGCAGACTTTAAAATTGACATCGTTCTGCGTAGTAGCAGCAACAATCAGTCGCTGAGGCAGCGACAAAGCTCTGTCGGTTGCATGACGCGGAAGACTAACGTAGAAAGAAATTCATCTTACACATTACTGCAATCTACATTTGTGATTAACGTTTAAATATGCACATAATCGGTACAGTGTAATTACGCGAATCTGATACTGGTTTCGTGATTTTATGTGTCGCGTGCTAGCGTTCCAGTGACGTGGCAGAATATGGGTGGCAGTCACCCAGCGTTCGTAAGAAAAGAAAAATTTAAGCTGTTGTGATTCAGCGAAGTTTGCCATCCGGCGTCGTCATACAGGGTGCATAGAAACAATCTGACCAAAAGTGTATCGTGGAAACGCAGCATGAAACACAAAAATTTGAGCAAGTAGGCTTCGCGACTGAATATTTTCGGCGGCACCGGAACGTAATTAAAATCCCACACACGACCGTCTTGGCTCCAAATGACTGGTAGTTTACAGAAAATGTATACGTAAACACAGGCTATGTGAACTAACCAACCGCCATTATGAGAACAAGATAAATTTAAAGCGCCACTTACACGTGTATCGCACTTAGCTGACTTAGGACACTGCACGTTTTTAGAGATGAAGAGAATCAGATGTGCATGTCTCATGTTTCAATATGTCTTAAAAAGGTGAAAATGAGTAAGAAGGGAGCCGCCACTTATTGCTATAAGTATGTCATAGCAAATCTTCAAAGTGACCACAGTTGCCATGTTGGTATAGCGCCCGAAATATTCAACTGACACTCGCAATACCGAAATTCCTTCATTTGTTGCTGCCTTCCTGCTCTGCACTTTCGGTCAAATTGTTTTCCCCCACCCTGTTTCTTCTAGACGTGACGCGACAGTAATGGTCGAATTCTCAGCCATCCAATACACTTCGTATATGGTAGAAAGTGCTAAATACAGCAAAATGACGGAATGCGTGACGAGCGATTTATAACTTTGAAGTTCAGTACACAGTGACTACGTAAAAGCACATGTGATACATTTAACCAAATCGTTACGAAGCAAGATTTAAATACGTTTCCTGATTAGAATGGGCAATGATTTCTGAAGAGTATGTAGATACACAAATCGTGCCAATCTGTGGTACAACTGTGCAATGTCGGTCATTTAAACGCGACGGATAGCACACTTCACAAGAAGAAATAAAAATGATAATCTCGTTTTTCGTAGTAAAAAAAAAAAAATGCGGTATTTTTTAACGTACAGCAAAAATGTGAAACAGACTACTGTAGAATTTCGAGGAGGAAGACGTGACGGAAACAATGTCAGAATGTTGTCAACAGAGAGGAGATTCGTTTGTCGAGGCGAAGACAATGCCTTAAAAAAGTATTTTTGCGCTTATCGCCCAGAGAGTAAAACACAGTCGAACAGATATCCGCCATTTCCACGTTTTCAAACTGTTTTACACTTACAGTAGAACAAAATTGAGACGCTTTGAAATAGCGAAGAATTTAATTTTTTCAAAAAACCATAATGTGTCAGAGCACTCACTGTATTATTTTAGTGAGGAGAATGAAGTACTGTCGCAAAGAAACTGCATAGATACTCACTAAGCTCATGATAATACGAGACACAATAATAACAACTTTCTCTTTTCCATCATCATTGTCATCAGGACAATCATAACACTCTCTTAATATGTGGCCGGAATATGTAAAGGGCCACAGCCCCACTTCGCAATGGAAAATGCTGTAATAAGGAAAACATTTCACTAGTCAGCTAGTAGAAACACGGGTAAGGCGAGAAAAATAATTTGTAAGGTGCAGAGTTGCAAAAGGTTACATATACACGACTAAATGTTTTTATGGCGTTTTAAAGCTAGAGCCAAACAAAGAGTGCGCCCTTGACATTCCCTAAGTTCCTAAACAGACGGAATTTTTCGAGTGCTAATTTTATTTTCTTAGTGTGGCCAATAACAGAGTAAGCTGTGTAGGTTCCAGAATACATGTAAACTCTCGTAAGTAGCTACCTTTCCAGGTACGCAAATTCGTCTCCGATGCCGGTTTGACGGCGATGAGTTTTCTGCACTGGTAATGATGCATTTGCTTGCCGACGACCACAAGCACATACGAAAACAGTTAAGATATTACGAAAAGTGAATACATTTAAGATGAGTAATGCGAAAAAGCAGTTACTAGTAACTGTAAATATTGGCTGTGGTGTTGTACGCAATAATAGTTACGTTACTTATATTCACGTAAAACCGAGCCCCATCACTTGTGTGGAAAGACAGGCCGCAGAGAGGAGAATGTACAGCAGCAACTTGTAGCCGCATGGCGGCTGTTGCCGTAGCATCGACAGATGACAGAGGAGTCTCAAGACTCGTTTACGTTTTAAGCACGGGGGAAGCAGCGTCGCAGACGTCGACACCTCGTTTGGCAGCACGGCTGGTGTCAGCTGGTCCAGGAAGAGGCGGTGGAGACATTCATCTGAACCACGATTTGTTACTCACGTCTAAGCCGGCCAAGAACGCCGGAAGTGTGTGTCAGAAGAATGTCGTTGCGACACACTCCGTCCACAGTCGTAACGGAATTTTCGGCGCAGTGCTGTTTTACTGGCATTTCATAAATATCTCGTCTTTGAAACTGTTACTTTATGTATTGCTGAAGAACTGAAAACCCTTGAACTAAGAAGAATGCAATTAACAGTTGACGAAACATTTAGCTATGGAAAGAGAACGGTTACGGAAATTACTGTCGCTTTTATCAATAAGTACAGTTTTCTAGAGGCGAATACGATAGTTAACTCATGTTCGGATGAACGACGAGTTTTGTGATTCGGTTTACACATGTGCTGTTTGATGACAATAAATCATCATCTCTCCGTGTGAACAAACCGGTGGTCGACGCTCACGTAACATATGTGAATACTGACGTGATAATTAAGAGGACCAAAGGTGACAGCTTTGAGTATCTCCTAAATTACTATTGCGGAAATATTGAAGTGCTTCTACATCGGACAGAATGTGTAATAGAGCTCACAACCGGTTATTGTAGTGAGGTGGAAGTGTTATGAAGACATTACGCCACAAGTGATTAGTGGAAGTCAGTGGCATTTTTCATCTAAGAATACGATGCGTAATTTCGTTTGGACATAACGGTAACTTTTGCGACATTGTGCGTGGAAGGCCCAACTCTGAATGTGGATTTATGCAATAACGGTTATGTGTGCCCCATTGTCGTAATTTTTGGCTTAAGGCTTTGCTCGCCTATAACTTCGCTAAACGTTACGTTTGACTGGTGGTTTTGCAATTATTTTCATTTTCCTCCGTTTTCATTTACTTAATAAAATCGACATTAGTATCTAGAAAGTTCAACTGCCGACGTTGCGGAAGGCTAGCACCAACAATCAATGGCTGGGGCACTGACAAAGCTCTGTGGGCTGCAGAAGAGGGAGAATCAACAGAAAAATACATTCGGCTTCTACGTTACTAAGATCTGCAAGCATAATTAAAAAAGTTCAAAGTCAATACAATGTCATTATTTGGCGATTTCGTGTAACCAGTGCTGGTATTCGAGTGACGTGGCGGAACATGGGGGGTCGACCCGTTTGGAAGTCATCCAGAGGCCTATGTGCCACGTATGTGAAAAAAGGCATAACTTTAAGCAGTGCTGTTTAAGCGAGATTTTGTCATCGTGCACCGTCATTCATGCCAGAGATGAGCCGACTTGAGCGCTGACCGCATTCCCAGGAGTTCAATACTTACTTAGTCTCTGATAAAATGATTGTGCTACAAACGGTAAAATGATGGAATGTGGTGATAGTGTGTTTTACCTTTAAAATACAGTAAAAAATCCGTAACCGGTAACCGCATTTCGAAAACCGATATGATAGTGTTTAAATGACGAACCACAGGCGGTGGTGGAAGATCGGTTTGTGAAAAACACACTCGGTAGACATACGTAGAACTGCTAAGGAATGTTTTACTTTTTGTTTCACGCAATGAAAGTAAATATTAACTTACCTTTCCTGTTACAAAACGGAAACACAGAGAAGCAAAGATTTTATTTTTACGCTTAACATTTCTCCCGCTTTCGATATTTACAATTCTCAACAAAAGGCTATCAGAATTTTCGTGTGCACTATTATATACAAGGTCCGTGATCGCCGTGTGTCACAAGATGCCCAGTAGACATGTTACTCTTTTCCGCGCTGTTTCTTTCTTTTTAGCGTCTTATTGTTTATATCACTGCCGGACACTGCAAGTCGCCTTCTGCCATCTGTCGACCAACGGCTGCACTGCGTCCTCCGAAACTCCTTTCGCAGTCAGCGTCTTCAGCCACGCGAGGCGCCAATAGAACGTGTCTTTCCTTATCGCTGGTTCGGCGCGAATCACGCATTTTCGTGAAATGAAAAAAAAAAAAAAATAGAAATCTGTTTTCGTGTGCGTGGAGAGAAGGCTGCGGTCTTTTAGCATGAAAGGAGGTAACACGAAATATGAAATAACTGTGAGCGAACAAGACTGCCACGTCACAGAGACAGGCGGCTGCGATTTCAAATCCGTCAGCACACAGCGCCAGAGAGTATCGCATAACGCAGTCTGGCGGTGTGGAATAAACTTTGGATTGCCTTCGTACGACCGTAGCGATGGCCAGCGCTTTCAAATAAATTTGTATTACAGATATGGGATAAGTTGATTTTTTTGTACTGCCTTTGTAGAGAATGGAAATAAATAGATTCCTTTTTTCGTCACAACTTTCAACACTACACAGAACGTTTTTTCTCGTCCGAGGTAAACTCTGAACTGAATATCGGGTTCGAGGCTACTCGCTAAGAACTGTTACTTCCATCAGTTTAAAATAATAGTCTACGTTGCATTAATTTTCATTTAGCTCTTCGGAATGCAGATAACCATTCATGGCATGGAGTAACAAGAGGCATCAGTCATTAGAATAAACGTTGGAAGAAACGTTATGTGACTGGAAAAGGAGCTAAGTTCACAATCGGCGGCAGACTGCAAAGAAAGCGGTCGTGAAACACGGACTGGGAGCGACTGTCATTTGGCAAACCTTGAAACGGAAAGTCTAAAATACATAAACTGGATATAAAGGCCGTGCACGTTCTGTAATAATCTGTGGACGGCGAAACAGCTCACTCTGGACAGATTACAATGGCGTAACTGATCAGTGACTACTGGGCGCGCACGTTGCAATCGGCAGTATATGCGGGGATGAGCTATGGGCGGAGTTTCGGACATACGTTCGCCGCTTCAAGTAGGGAGAGATTCCGACGCGTATCTTAAACAGAGATAAGGATTAACGTCTGTCTTTTTCGTAGAAAATTAAGTTCTGCGTGTAAATTACAAAGACATGTTACGCACCTAATACTTCTAGAGATGTACCTGGTAAAAAGGTCCAAGTTTCGAAGGTACGCGTGATTTGCTTGACGCTAACTGAGCGTAGAAAGAGGAAATGGGGTAACTAGCAAATAAGCTATTGATAAAAATTGAATGTAAAATTGTTAATAGTAATGCCCCTCGTAGGGGAGTATTATACAACACGTTTCATTTGTTTATACCGATCACAAAAAAAAACTTACTAACGTTTCAGGTATGAGCAAATAGTGAATTGATCAAATGTAGCGAAACACGTCGTGGGTGGTCAACCGAGACAGGGGTGCCGTGTGACGTCACACCTCAGTGTGGGCTGCTGTGCGGTTGCTACGGCTGTAGACGCGCCTCAGCCGCTGTGGTCACGGCCAAGGCTTCATGAACCACTCGGCTGCAACGGTAGCTCTGTGTTGCCACTATTCTACAGCCAAATCTCGGCACTGACTGGTTGTTTGTTGTTGTTGCCACCAAAATTGCAGCAATTATTCACAGTGTGCAGTATGTAATTCGGTTGGCCCTCTTTCTAAATATTGAGTTCATAAAGTTACAGATGAATTCCATATAGAAGTAATCACATAATCATTCCTATGCCGCAACAGAAAATGCTCTGACTGTAGAAATTGTATCCTGGATGATTGCATGCTAAACGCAAAACTGCTATTTTGCTCGTTCTTTACCTAAGAAAGATGCGATAGTAGTAATACAAACAGACAACTTCGACATGAGTTACGGCCTCAGTTAAGTGCAGTTCATAAGAAGTAGTCAGAATCAGTTGTCTGTAAAATGAGAAGTGGCAAGGACGAAAACTTTAATCAGTTTGTCCATCGAGGGTATATTGCAGATTCCTGTGATAGCTCTCAGTTCCACTGCGTAGTTTATTGTCTAAAATTGTCATAGCATTAAACCACCAGGAACGTTGAGTTTGACTGCTAGTTGCCGCTTTCGTTACTTCTTTCCATTTTCATTTATATCGTAGAATCCCTTATACTTGGAGGAAATTTGAATTTAACTGCCATCATTCCGTGGCGGCAACAGCAACAATCGACCGCTGATGCAGCGATAAAGCTCTGTGGGTCGCACAGTACGGGAAACGGTCCCAGAAACGAGACGAGACATATTCATTGCTGCTTTCTGCAATTGCGATTAATATCGAAAGTAGCACACGTTTAATACAATAGCTTTACAAGAATGTGATGCATGTATCGTAATCAAAGTCTTAACTGTATTGTTCGCCGAAACTTTCAAAATTGACCATTCTACGTGAATCTATTGTGAAACGAATCAAAATTATATACACCTCTTAACCGAGCCAGTCAATTTACTTCCTCGCATCGTCAGTCAGGATGACCGTGTGTAAATAGTGTCTTTGCATTAAGCATTTAGAAGATGTTCACTACAACAACAACTTGCAATGTCATTTTACTTAGGAAATTTATACTATCTCAGCAAACAAGAAGTGAATGATGTCGATGTGTGTAGGTTCCCTAGCCCCATGAACTGAGTAGCTGTGACGTAAAGTCTTTATGTTATCTCGTTATATGCATACGACAGACTAACGAATCTGCCCCTTGGATGGGACAGTGTACTGATACGAATTGTTAAGCTCTGTCTGTGGAAACAAATAATCGCTTTTAGTTTCTCCTGACCAGAGACTACTTTCATTCTACTTACTAACAATGACAACAATATCGGAAGGTGGTAAATGTTTCCCATTTTCCTTAATGTAGGTGAGCGACAAGAATAAAATACTTGCTGTAAGTTACACGATGGCGATATCGAGACATCAGTATGAACCATGCAACAGAATTCTTTGCGGAGGTTTCAAACACATGGTGGCATTACACTAGGCCCTGAATCAGAGCTATCGAACTGATTCGGTCAATTTAAGAGTTTCACATGTGTGTCTGTGCACGATTTTCGCTGCATGTTTACTAAGATTGCAAGGGGGGACGGGAATGGTTACCTCATCCAAACCAAGCGACAGAGGTAGATACGTATGTGACACTTATCCATAGCTTTCATACTGACTGCATGCGATGAAAGAGTTGAATTTATGAAATGTGATACATTATGAATCCATAAAGAGCATAGGGAGCTCCCTATAAGCAAGTACCTTGAAAGACTTTATGTATGAGCCAAACATTGATATTATTCTAGTTACAGAAGTAAAGGATACTGCACTACACGATGTATTGGGATAAAGCGCTGTAATTAATGCTGGAACTGGAGATGAATTAGAGACCGTGATACTCGCGAAAGAGGGCATAATAGTGGATCACGTTGAAAACTCATATGTAATACAGTTGTAGCTTGTACTGTTTACAACACCTGGCTATTTAATATATATGTTCCACCTGATAGCAGTAAACGACGTAAACGAGCAGATTTCCTTTAATTACAAAATTGTCCCTCTCTTCAGATTTAAGTAAGGTAATATCATTTTGGCAGAAGATATGAAAGGCGTTCTACGTCCAAGAGGTCAATCTCCTAATCGGAACTCTTCTATTGAATTATAAAACGTAAGACAAGAGTACCATTAAATTAACACGTAGAGCATAAAACAGCGACATGGCTGGGTTTACATTAATTATTAACTGCTTGGAAGGTCGCTCGTACAGGCTACACCTGTGGAACAGAGACCAACGTGCTGCACACAGAAGTGTGGCGCAGCAGCTGCACTGAGCACGCTGCACTCGCGTGCACAGCTGATGTGGAGCGACAGGGCGCCCACCACACCAGAAGTCATGACGGAACCTCAACCCTGCACACCTACTGCCAGATGCCGAATGCTGCGACCGTTCCCGCAAAAATATGCAGGAATGGGAAGGTAACTTCACATCCTATATTTCTTTCCTCAGTTTGTGGACAATATGCACGAAAGTAAACTGTCTCCAGAAGGTGTGCTGCCTTTGGGATATGTGCTGTCCTTTGGAGGAGGGCTGTATTTAGGAAATGTGCTGTCTTTGCAAGGTGTCCTGCATTTGCAATGTGTGCAGCCTCCACAAGGTGTGCTGCCTTTGCAAGGCAGTTGTTCTTTGCAAGGTGTTCTCCTTTGCAAGATTTTCTGCCATTGCATTCTGTCCTGTCTTCGCAAGGTGTGCTACTTTCGTGAGGTGTGCTGCCTTTGCAAGCTGTTCTGCCTTGACACAGTGTGTAGCCTTCGCAAGGTGTGCAGCCTATGCTAGGTTTTCTGCCTCTACTATCAGAAGATGTGCTACCTTCACAAGATGTGCTGGCTTCTCAAGGAGTGCTGCTTCACAAGAAATGCTGCATTAGCTAGGTGTGTTGCCTTCACAATATGTGCTGCCTTTGCAAGGTTACCTTGCGGAAGCTGCATATCTGGTGAAGGCAGTCAACCTTTCGAAAGTAGCAAACCTTGCGAAGGTAGCACAGCATGCAAAGGAAGAAGACCATGTGAAGGAATAAGACACTGCAAAGGCAGTACATATTGTGAAGGAGGGCCAACTTGTGAAGGCAGAACACCTTGTGAAGCCAGTACACTGTATAAATGCAGCATACAGTATGAAGGCAGCACACATTGTGAAGAAGCCGGCCGCGGTGGCCGACAGGTTCTAGGCGCTTCAGTCAGGACCTGCGCAACTCCTATGGTCGCTGGTTCGAATCCTGCCTCGGGCACGGATGTGTGTGATGTCCTTAGGTTGGTTAGGTTTCAGTAGTTCGAAGTTCTAGGTGACTGATGACTTCAGATAATAAGTCCCATAGTGCTCAGAGCAATTTGAACCACATTGCGAAGACAGAATCACTTGTGAAGGCTGCAAACATTGCAAAGGCAGCACACATTGTGAACGTAGCACACTTTGCTAAGGCAGCATACCTTGTGAAAGCTGCACAGAGTGCGAATGCTGCACACCTTGAAATCACTGCAAGCACGGCTTGCGAGGAAACCACAGCTTGCGAGGACAGCACGGCTTGCGAGGACAGCACGGCTTGCGACGACAGCACGGCTTTCGAGTACAGCACGGCTTGCGAGGACAGCACAGCTTGCGAGGACAGCACCGCTTGCAAGGACAGCACGGCTTGCGAGGACAGCACGGCTTGCAAGGACAGCACAGCTTGCGAGGACAGCACGGCTTGCGAGGACAGCACAGCTTGCGAGGACGGCACAGCTCGCAGGGACAGCAGAGCTTGCGGGGACAGCACAACTTGTGGAGACAGCACAGCTTGCGCGGACAGCACAGCTTGCGGGGACAGCACAGCTTGCGGGGACAGCACAGCTTGCGGGGACAGCACAGCTTGCGAGGACAGCACAGCTTGCGAGGACAGCACAGCTTGCGAGGACAGCACAGCTTGCGAGGACAGCACAGCTTGCGAGGACAGCACAGCTTGCGAGGACAGCTCAACTTGAGAGGACAGCTCAACTTGAGATGACAGTTCAACTTGAGAGGAGAGCACAACTTGAGACGACTGCTCAACTTGAGAGGACAGCAAAGCTTGCGAGGACAGCACGGCTTGCGAGGACAGCACGGCTTGCAAGGACAGCACAGCTTGCGAAGACAGCACAGCTTGAGAGGACAGCACAGCTTGCGAGGACAGGACAGCTTGCGAGGACAGAACAGCTTGCGAGGAGAGGACAGATCAACTAGAGAGGACAGCTCAATTTGAGAGGACAGCTCAACTTGAGAGGACAGCTCAACTTGCAAGGACAGCTCAACTTGCAAGGACAGCACAACTTGCGACGACAGCACAGCCTGCAAGGACAGCACAGCTTGCGAGGACAGCACGGCTTGTGAGGACAGCACGGCTTGCGAGGACAGCACAGCTTGCGAGGACAGCACGACTTGTGAGGACAGCACGGCTTGCGAGGAGAGCACAGCTTGCGAGGACCGCACAGCTTTCGAGGACAGCACAGCTTGCGAGGACAGCACAGCTTGTGAGGACAGCCAAGTTTGCGAGGACAGCACAGCTTGCGAGGACAGCTCAACTTGAGAGGACACCTCACCTTGAGAGGACAGCTCAGCTAGAGAGGACAGCGCAACTTGAGAGGACAGCTCTACTTGAGAGGACAGCTCAACTTGAAAGGACAGCTCAACTTGAGAGGACAGCTCAACTTGAGAGGACAGCCAACTTGAGAGGACAGCAAAGCTTGCGAGGACAGCACGGCTTGCGAGGACAGCACAGCTTGCGAAGACAGCACGGCTTGCGAAGACAGCACGGCTGGAGAGGACAGCACAGGTTGCGAGGACAGCACAGCTTGCGAGGACAGCACAGCTTGCGAGGACAGCACAGGTTGCGAGGACAGCACAGCTTGCGAGGACAGCACAGCTTGCGAGGACAGCACACCTTGCGAGGACAGCTCAACTTGAGAGGACAGCTCAACTTGCGAGGACAGTTCAACTTGAGAGGAGAGCACAACTTGAGAGGACTGCTCAACTTGAGAGGACAGCAAAGCCTACGAGGCTAGCACGGCTTGCGAGGACAGCACGGCTTGCAAGGACAGCACGACTTGCGAGGAAAGCACAACTTGCGAGGACCGCACAGCTTGCGAGGACAGCACAGCTTGCGAGGACAGAACAGCTTGCGAGGACAGCTCAACTTGAGAGGACAGCTCAACTTGAGAGGACAGTTCAACTTGATAGAACAGCTCAGCTTGAGAGGACACCTCAGCTAGAGAGGACAGCGCAACTTGAGAGGACAGCTCTACTTGAGTGGACAGCTCAACTTGAGAGGACAGCTCAACTTGAGAGGACAGCTCAACTTGAGTGGACAGCAAAGCTTGCGAGGACAGCACGGCTTGCGAGAACAGCACGGCTTGCGAGGACAGCACGGCTTACGAGGACAGCACGGCTGGCGAGGACAGCACAGGTTGCGAGGACAGCACAGCTTCCGAGGACAGCACAGCTTGCGAGGACAGCACGGCTTCCGAGGACAGCACAGCTTGCGAGGACAGCACAGCTTGCGAGGACAGCACAGCTTGCGAGGACAGCACAGCTTGCGAGGACAGCACAGCTTGCGAGGACAGCACAGCTTGTGAGGACAGCACAGCTTGCGAGGACAGCACAGCTTGCGAGGACAGCACAGCTTGCGAGGACCGCACAGCTTGCGAGGACAGCACAGCTTGCGAGGACAGAACAGCTTGCGAGGACAGCTCAACTTGAGAGGACAGCTCAACTTGAGAGGACAGTTCAACTTGAGAGAACAGCTGAACTTGAGAGGACAGCTCAGCTAGAGAGGACAGCACAACTTGAGAGGACAGCTCTACTTGAGAAGACAGCTCAACTTGAGAGGACAGCTCAACTCGAGAGGACAGCTCAACTCGAGTGGACAGCAAAGCTTGCGAGGACAGCACGGCTTGCGAGGACAGCATGGCTTGCGAGGACAGCACGGTTTGCGAGGACAGCACGGCTGGCGAGGACAGCACAGGTTGCGAAGACAGCACAGCTTCCGAGGACAGCACAGCTTGCGAGGACAGCTCGGCTTGCGAGGACAGCACAGCTTGTGAGGACAGCACAGCTTGCGAGGACAGCACAGCTTGCGAGGACAGCACAGCTTGCGAGGACAGCACAGCTTGCGAGGACAGCACAGCTTGCGAGGACAGCACAGCTTGCGAGGACAGCACAGCTTGCGAGGACAGTACGGCTTGCGAGGACAGCACGGCTTGCGAGGACAGAACCGATTGCGAGGACAGCACAGCTTGCGAGGACAGCACAGCTTGCGAGGACAGCACAGCTTGCGAGGACAGCACAGCTTGCGAGGACAGCACAGCTTGCGAGGACAGCACAACTTGCGAGGACAGCACAGCTTGCGAGGACAGCACAGCTAGCGAGGGCAGCACAGCTTGCGAGGACAGCAAGGCTTGCGAGGACAACATGGCCTGCAAGGACAGCACGGCTTGCAGAAACAGCACAGCTTGCGAGGACAGCACAGCTTGCGAGGACAGCACAGCTTGCGAGGACAGCACAGCTTGCGAGGACAGCACAACTTGCGAGGACAGCACAGCTTGCGAGGACAGCACAGCTTGCGAGGACAGCACAGCGAGCGAGGACAGCACAGATTGCGAGGACAGCAAAGCTTGCGAGGACAGCACGGCCTGCGAGGACAGCACGGCTTGCAAGGACAGCACAGCTTGCGAGGACAGCACAGCTTGCGAGGACAGCACAGCTTGCGAGGACAGCAAAGCTTGCGAGGACAGCACAGCTTGCGAGGACAGCACAGCTTGCGAGGACAGCTCAACTTGAGAGGACAGCTCAACTTGAGAGGACAGCTCAACTTGAGAGTACACCTCAACTTGAGAGGAGAGCTCAACATGAGAGGAGATTTCAACTTGAGAGGACAGCTCAACTTGAGAGGACAGCTCAACTTGAGAGGACAGCTCAACTTGAGAGGACAGCTCAACTTGACAGAACAGCTCAACTTGAGAGGACAGCTCAACTTGAGAGGACAGTTCAACTTGAGAGGACAGCTCAACTTTAGAGGACAGCACAACTCGAGATGACAGCGCAACTTGAGATGACAGCACTACTTGGGTGGACAGCACAGCTTGCGAGGACAGCAAAGCTTGCGAGGACATTACGGCTTGCAAGGACAGAACGGCTTGCGAGGACAGCACGGCTTGCGGGGACAGCACGACCTGCGGGGACAGCACGGCTTGCGAGGACAGCACAGCTTCCGAGGACAGCACAGCTTGTGAGGACAGCACAGCTTGCGAGGACAACACGGCTTGCGAGGACAGCACGGCTTGCGAGGACAGCACAGGTTGCGAGGACAGCACGGGTTGCGAGGACAGCACAGCTTCCGAGGACAGGACAGATTGCGAGGACAGCACAGCTTGCGAGGACAGCACAGCTTGCGAGGACAGCACAGCTTGCGAGGACAGCACAGCTTGCGAGGACGGCACAGCTTGCGAGGACAGCACAGCTTGCGAGGACAGCACAGCTAGCGAGGACAGCACAGCTTGCGAGGACAGCAAGGCTTGCGAGGACAGCCAAGTTTGCGAGGACAACATGGCCTGCGAGGACAGCACGTCTTGCAGAAACAGCACGGCTTGCGAGGACAGCACAGCTTGCGAGGACGGCACAGCTCGCGGGGACAGCAGAGCTTGCGAAGACAGCACAACTTGTGGGGAAGCACAGCTTGCGCGGACAGCACAGCTTGCGGGGACAGCACAGCTTGCGGGGAAAGCACAGCTTGCGGGGACAGCACAGCTTGCGAGGACAGCACAGCTTGCGAGGACAGCACAGCTTGCGAGGACAGCACAGCTTGCGAGGACAGCACAGCTTGCGAGGACAGCTCAACTTGGGAGGACAGCTAAACTAGAGATGACAGTTCAACTTGAGAGGAGAGCACAACTTGAGACGACTGCTCAACTTGAGAGGACAGCAAAGCTTGCGAGGACAGCATGGCTTGCGAGGACAGCACGGCTTGCAAGGACAGCACAGCTTGCGAAGACAGCACAGCTTGCGAGGACAGCACAGCTTGCGAGGACAGCACAGCTTGCGAGGACAGAACAGCTTGCGAGGTCAGCTCAACTTGAGAGGACAGATCAACTAGAGAGGACAGCTCAATTTGAGAGGACAGCTCAACTTGAGAGGACAGCTCAACTTGCAAGGACAGCTCAACTTGCGAGGACAGCACAGGCTGCAAGGACAATACAGCTTGCGAGGACAGCACGGCTTGTGAGGACAGCACGGCTTGCGAGAACAGCACAGCTTGCGAGGACAGCACGGCTTGTGAGGACAGCACGGCTTGCGAGGAGAGCACAGCTTGCGAGGACCGCACAGCTTTCGAGGACAGCACAGCTTGCGAGGACAGCACAGCTTGCGAGGACAGCCAAGTTTGCGAGGACAGCACAGCTTGCGAGGACAGCTCAACATGAGAGGACACCTCACCTTGAGAGGACAGCTCAGCTAGAGAGGACAGCGCAACTTGAGAGGACAGCTCTACTTGAGAGGACAGCTCAACTTGAAAGGACAGCTCAACTTGAGAGGATAGCTCAACTTGAGAGGAAAGCCAACTTGAGAGGACAGCAAAGCTTGCGAGGACAGCACGGCTTGCGAGGACAGCATAGCTTGCGAAGACAGCACGGCTTGCGAAGACAGCACGGCTGGAGAGGACAGCACAGGATGCGAGGACAGCACAGCTTGCGAGGACAGCACAGCTTGCGAGGACAGCACAGGTTGCGAGGACAGCACAGTTTGCGAGGACAGCACAGCTTGCGAGGACAGCTCAACTTGAGAGGACAGCTCAACTTGCGAGGACAGTTCAACTTGAGAGGAGAGCACAACTTGAGAGGACTGCTCAACTTGAGAGGACAGCAAAGCCTACGAGGCTAGCACGGCTTGCGAGGACAGCACGGCTTGCAAGGACAGCACGACTTGCGAGGACAGCACAGCTTGCGCGGACTGCACAGCTTGCGAGGACAGCACAGCCTGCGAGGACAGAACAGCTTGCAAGGACAGCTCAACTTGAGAGGACAGCTCAACTTGAGAGGACAGTTCAACTTGAGAGAACAGCTCAACTTGAGAGGACAGCTCAGCTAGAGAGGACAGCGCAACTTGAGAGGACAGCTCTACTTGAGTGGACAGCTCAACTTGAGAGGACAGCTCAACTTGAGAGGACAGCTCAACTTGAGAGGACAGCTCAACTTGAGAGGACAGCTCAACTTGACAGAACAGCTCAACTTGAGAGGACAGCTCAACTTGAGAGGACAGTTCAACTTGAGAGGACAGCTCAACTTTAGAGGACAGCACAACTCGAGATGACAGCACAACTTGAGATGACAGCACAACTTGGGTGGACAGCACAGCTTGCGAGGACAGCAAAGCTTGCGAGGACAGCACGGCTTGCAAGGACAGAACGGCTTGCGAGGACAGCACAGCTTGCGGGGACAGCACGGCCTGCGGGGACAGCACGGCTTGCGAGGACAGCACAGCTTCCGAGGACAGCACAGCTTGCGAGGACAGCACAGCTTGCGAGGAGAACACGGCTTGCGAGGACAGCACGGCTTGCGAGGACAGCACAGGTTGCGAGGACAGCACGGGTTGTGAGGACAGCACAGCTTCCGAGGACAGGACAGCTTGCGAGGACAGCACAGCTTGCGAGGACAGCACAGCTTGCGAGGACAGCACAGCTTGCGAGGACAGCACAGCTTGCGAGGACAGCACAGCATGCGAGGACAGCACAGCTTGCGAGGACAGCACAGCTTGCGAGGACAGCATAGCTTGCGAGGACAGCACAGCTTGCGAGGACAGCACAGCTTGCGAGGACAGCACAGCTTGCGAGGACAGCACAGCTAGCGAGGACAGCACAGCTTGCGAGGACAGCATGGCTTGCGAGGACAGCCAAGTTTGCGAGGACAACATGGCCTGCGAGGACAGCACGGCTTGCAGAAACAGCACAGCTTGCGAGGACAGCACAGCTTGCGAGGACGGCACAGCTCGCGGGGACAGCAGAGCTTGCGAAGACAGCACAACTTGTGGGGAAGCACAGCTTGCGTGGACAGCACAGCTTGCGGGGACAGCACAGCTTGCGGGGAAAGCACAGCTTGCTGGGACAGCACAGCTTGCGAGGACAGCACAGCTTGCGAGGACAGCACAGCTTGCGAGGACAGCACAGCTTGCGAGGACAGCACAGCTTGCGAGGACAGCTCAACTTGGGAGGACAGCTAAACTTGAGATGACAGTTCAACTTGAGAGGAGAGCACAACTTGAGACGACTGCTCAACTTGAGAGGACAGCAAAGCTTGCGAGGACAGCATGGCTTGCGAGGACAGCACGGCTTGCAAGGACAGCACAGCTTGCGAAGACAGCACAGCTTGCGAGGACAGCACAGCTTGCGAGGACAGCACAGCTTGCGAGGACAGAACAGCTTGCGAGGTCAGCTCAACTTGAGAGGACAGATCAACTAGAGAGGACAGCTCAATTTGAGAGGACAGCTCAACTTGAGAGGACAGCTCAACTTGCAAGGACAGCTCAACTTGCGAGGACAGCACAGCCTGCAAGGACAGCACAGCTTGCGAGGACAGCACGGCTTGTGAGGACAGCACGGCTTGCGAGGACAGCACAGCTTGCGAGGACAGCACGGCTTGTGAGGACAGCACGGCTTGCGAGGAGAGCACAGCTTGCGAGGACCGCACAGCTTTCGAGGACAGCACAGCTTGCGAGGACAGCACAGCTTGCGAGGACAGCCAAGTTTGCGAGGACAGCACAGCTTGCGAGGACAGCTCAACTTGAGAGGACACCTCACCTTGAGAGGACAGCTCAGCTAGAGAGGACAGCGCAACTTGAGAGGACAGCTCTACTTGAGAGGACAGCTCAACTTGAAAGGACAGCTCAACTTGAGAGGATAGCTCAACTTGAGAGGACAGCCAACTTGAGAGGACAGCAAAACTTGCGAGGACAGCACGGCTTGCGAGGACAGCATAGCTTGCGAAGACAGCACGGCTTGCGAAGACAGCACGGCTGGAGAGGACAGCACAGGTTGCGAGGACAGCACAGCTTGCGAGGACAGCACAGCTTGCGAGGACAGCACAGGTTGCGAGGACAGCACAGCTTGCGAGGACAGCACAGCTTGCGGGGACAGCTCAACTTGAGAGGACAGCTCAACTTGCGAGGACAGTTCAACTTGAGAGAACAGCTCAACTTGAGAGGACAGCTCAGCTAGAGAGGACAGCGCAACTTGAGAGGACAGCTCTACTTGAGTGGACAGCTCAACTTGAGAGGACAGCTCAACTTGAGAGGACAGCTCAACTTGTGAGGACAGCTCAACTTGAGAGGACAGCTCAACTTGAGAGGACAGCTCAACTTGACAGAACAGCTCAACTTGAGAGGACAGCTCAACTTGAGAGAACAGTTCAACTTGAGAGGAGAGCACAACTTTAGAGGACAGCACAACTCGAGATCACAGCACAACTTGAGATGACAGCACAACTTGGGTGGACAGCACAGCTTGCGAGGACAGCAAAGCTTGCGAGGACAGCACGGCTTGCAAGGACAGAACGGCTTGCGAGGACAGCACAGCTTGCGGGGACAGCACGGCCTGCGGGGACAGCACGGCTTGCGAGGACAGCACAGCTTCCGAGGACAGCACAGCTTCCGAGGACAGCACAGCTTGCGAGGAGAACACGGCTTGCGAGGACAGCACGGCTTGCGAGGACAGCACAGGTTGCGAGGACAGCACGGGTTGTGAGGACAGCACAGCTTCCGAGGACATGACAGCTTGCGAGGACAGCACAGCTTGCGAGGACAGCACAGCTTGCGAGGACAGCACAGCTTGCGAGGACAGCACAGCTTGCGAGGACAGCACAGCATGCGAGGACAGCACAGCTTGCGAGGACAGCACAGCTAGCGAGCACAGCACCGCTTGCGAGGACAGCAAGGCTTGCGAGGACAGCACGGCTTGCGAGGACAGCACGGCTTGCGAGGACAGCACAGCTTGCGAGGACAGCTCATCTTGAGGGGACAGCTCAACTTGCGAGGACAGTTCAACTTGAGAGGAGAGCACAACTTGAGAGGACTGCTCAACTTTCGAGGACAGCAAAGCCTACGAGGCTAGCACGGCTTGCGAGGACAGCACGACTTGCAAGGACAGCACGGCTTGCGAGGACAGCACAGCTTGCGAGGACGGCTCAACTTGAGAGGACAGCTCACCTTGAGATGACCGCTAAACTTGAGAGGAGAGCTCAACTTGAGAGGAGAGCTCAACTTGAGAGGAGAGCTCAATTTGAGAGGAAAGCTCAACTTGAGAGGACAGCTCAACTAGAGAGGACAGCTCAACTAGAGATGACAGCTCAACTAGAGAGGACAGCTCAACTAAAGAGGACAGTTCAACTAGAGAGGACAGATCAACTAGAGAGGACAGCTCAACTTGAGAGGACAGCTCAACTTAAGAGGACAGCTCAACTTGAGAGGACAGCTCAACTAGAGACGACAGCACAACTTTCGAGGACAGCACAGCTTGGGAGGACAGCACAGCTTGCGAGGACCGCTAAAATTGCGAGGACAGCACGGCTTGCGAGGAGAGCACGGCTTGCAAAAACAGCACAGCTTGTGAGGACAGCACGGCTTGCGAGGACAGCACGGTTTGCGAGGACAGCACGGCTTGCCAGGACAGCACGGCTTGCGAGGAGAGCACGCCTTGCGAGGACAGCACGGGTTGCGAGGACAGCATGGCTTCCGAGGACAGCAAAGGTTGCGAGGACAGCACAGGTTGTGAGGACAGCACGGGTTGCGAGGACAGCACAGCTTCCGAGGACAGGACAGCTTCCGAGGACAGCTCAGCTTCCGAGGACAACACAGCTTCCGAGGACAGCACAGCTTGCGAGGACAGCACAGCTTGCGAGGACAGCACAGCTAGCAAAGACAGCACAGCTTGCGAGGACTGCACAGCTTGCGAGGACAGCACAGCTTGCGAGGACAGCACAGCTTGCGAGGACAGCACAGCTTGCGAGGACAGCACAGCTTGCGAGGACAGCACAGCTTCCGAGGACAGCACAGCTTGCGAGGACAGCACAGCTTGCGAGGACAGCACAGCTTGCGAGGACAGCACCGCTAGCGAGGACAGCACAGCTTGCGAGGACAGCAAAGCTTGCAAGGACAGCATGGCCTGCGAGGACAGCATGGCCTGCGAGGACAGCATGGCTTGCAGGGACAGCACAGCTTGAGAGGACAGCACAGCTTGCGAGGACAGCACAGCTAGCGAGGACAGGACAGCTTGCGAGGACAGCAAGGCTTGCGAAGACAACATGGCCTACGAGGACAGCACGGCTTGCAGGGACAGCACAGCTTGCGAGGACAGCACAGCTTGCGAGGACAGCACAGCTTGCGAGGACAGCACAGCTTGCGAGGACAGCACAACTTGCGAGGACAGCACAGCTTGCGAGGACAGCACAGCTTGCGAGGACAGCACAGCTAGCGAGGACAGCACAGCTTGCGAGGACAGCAAGGCTTGCGAGGACAGCACGGCCTGCGAGGACAGCACGGCTTGCAAGGACAGCACAGCTTGCGAGGACAGCACAGCTTGCGAGGACAGCACAGCTTGCGAGGACAGCACAGCTTGCGAGGACAGCACAACTTGCGAGGACAGCACAGCTTGCGAGAACAGCACACCTTGCGAGGACAGCTCAACTTGAGAGGACAGCTCAACTTGAGAGGACAGCTCAACTTGAGAGTACACCTCAACTTGAGAGGAGAGCTCAACTTGAGAGGAGAGCTCAACATGAGAGGAGAGCTCAATTTGAGAGGACAGCTCAACTTGAGAGGATAGCTCAACTTGAGAGGACAGCTCAACTTGAGAGGACAGCTCAACTTGACAGAACAGCTCATCTTGAGAGGACAGCTCAACTTGAGAGGACAGTTCAACTTGAGAGGACAGCTCAACTTTAGAGTACAGCACAACTCGAGATGACAGCACAACTTGAGATGACAGCACAACTTGGGTGGACAGCACAGCTTGCGAGGACAGCAAAGCTTGCGAGGACAGCACGGCTTGCAAGGACTGAATGGCTTGCGAGGACTGCATGGCTTGTTGGGTCAGCACGGCTTGCGGGGACAGCACAACTTGCGAGGACAGCACAGCTTCCGAGGACAGCACAGCTTGCGAGCACAGCGCAGCTTGCGAGGACAACACGGCTTGCGAGGACAGCACGGCTTGCGAGGCCAGCACAGGTTTCGAGGACACCACGGGTTGCGCGGACAGCACAGCTTCCGAGGACAGGACAGCTTCCGAGGACAGCGCAGCTTCTGAGGACAACACAGCTTCCGAGGACAGCACAGCTTGCAAGGACAGCACAGCTTGCAAAGACAGCACAGCTAGCGAAGACAGCACAGCTTGCGAGGACTGCACAGCTTGCGAGGACAGCACAGCTTGTGAGGACAGCACAGCTTGCGAGGACAGCACAGCTTGCGAGGACAGCACAGCTTGTGAGGACAGCACAGCTTGCGAGGACAGCACAGCTTGCGAGGACAGCACAGCTTGTGAGGACAGCACAGCTTGCGAGGACAGCACAGCTTCCGAGGACAGCACAGCTAGCGAGGACAGCACAGCTTGCGAGGACAGCAAGGCTTGCGAGGACAGCACGGCTTGCGAGGACAGCACGGCTTGCGAGCACAGCACAGCTTGCAAGGACAGCTCAACTTGAGAGGACAGCTCAAGTTGCGAGGACAGTTCAACTTGAGAGGAGAACACAACTTGAGAGGACTGCTCAACTTTCGAGGACAGCAATGCCTACGAGGCTAGCACGGCTTGCGAGGACAGCACGGCTTGCAAGGACAGCACGGCTTGTGAGGACAGCACAGCTTGCGAGGACTGCACAGCTTGCGAGGACAGCACACCTTGCGAGAACAGAGCAGCTTGCGAGGACAGCTCAACTTGAGAGGACAGCTCAACTTGAGAGGACAGTTCATCTTGAGAGAACAGCTGAACTTGAGAGGACAGCTCAGCTAGAGAGGACAGCGCAACTTTAGAGGACAGCTCTACTTGAGAGGACAGCTCAACGTGAGAGGACAGCTCAACTCGAGAGGACAGCTCAACTTGAGTGGACAGCAAAGCTTGCGAGGACAGCACAGCTTGCGAGGACAGCACGGCTTGTGAGGACAGCACGGCTTGCGAGGACACCACGGCTGGCGAGGACAGCACAGGTTGCGAAGACAGCACAGCTTCCGAGGACAGCACAGCTTGCGAGGACAGCACGGCTTGCGAGGACAGCACAGCTTGCGAGGAGAGCACAGCTTGCGAGGACAGCAGAGCTTGCGAGGACAGCACAGCTTGCGAGGACAGCACAGCTTGCGAGGACAGCACAGCTTGCGAGGACAGCACAGCTTGCGAGGACAGCACAGCTTGCGAGGACACCACAGCTTGCGAGGACAGCACAGCTTGCGAGGACGGCTCAACTTGAGAGGACAGCTCACCTTGAGATGACCGCTCAACTTGAGAGGAGAGCTCTACTTGAGAGGAGAGCTCATCTTGTAAGGAGAGCTCAATTTGAGAGGAAAGCTCAACTTGAGAGGTCAGCTCAACTAGAGAGGACAGCTCAACTAGAGAGGACAGCCCAACTAGAGAGGACAGCTCAACTAAAGAGGACAGTTCAACTAGAGAGGACAGATCAACAAGAGAGGACAGCTCAACTTGAGAGGACAGCTCAACTTAAGAGGACAGCTAAACTTGAGAGGACAGCTCAACTTGAGACGACAGCACAACTTTTGAGGACAGCACAGCTTGGGAGGACAGCACAGCTTGCGAGGATCGCTAAAATTGCGAGGACAGCATGGCTTGTGAGGACAGCACGGCTTGCAAGAACAGCACAGCTTGCGAGGACAGCACGGCTTGCGAAGACAGCATGGTTTGCCAGGACAGCACGGCTTGCTAGGACAGCACGGCTTGCGAGGACAGCACGCCTTGCGAGGACAGCACGGGTTGCGAGGACAGCATGGCTTGCAAAGACAGCACAGGTTGCGAGGACACCACGGGTTGCGAGGACAGCACAGCTTCCGAGGACAGGACAGCTTCCGAGGATAGCACAGCTTCTGAGGACAACACAGCTTCCGAGGACAGCACAGCTTGCGAGGACAGCACAGCTTGCGAGGACAGCACATGTAGCGAAAACAGCACAGCTTGCGAGGACTGCACAGCTTGTGAGGACAGCACAGCTTCCGAGGACAGCACAGCTTGCGAGGACAGCACAGCTTGTGAGGACAGCACAGCTTGCGAGGACAGCACAGCTTGCGAGGACAGCACAGCTTGCGAGGACAGCACAGCTTGCGAGGACAGCACAGCTTGCGAGGACAGCACAGCTAGCGAGGACAGCACAGCTTGCGAGGACAGCAAGGCTTGCGAGGACAGCACGGCCTGCGAGGACAGCATGGCCTGCGAGGACAGCACGGCTTGCAGGGACAGCACAGCTTGCGAGGACAGCACAGCTTGTGAGACAGCACAGCTTGCGAGGACAGCACAGCTTGCGAGGACAGCACAACTTGCGAGGACAGCACAGCTTGCGAGGACAGCACAGCTTGCGAGGACAGCACAGCTAAGGAGGACAGCACAGCTTGCGAGGACAGCAAGGCTTGCGAGGACAGCACGGCCTGCGAGGACAGCACGGCTGGCAAGGACAGCACAGCTTGCGAGGACAGCACAGCTTGCGGGGACAGCACAGCTTGCGAGGACAGTACAGCTTGTGAGGACAGCAGAACTTGCGAGGACAGCACAGCTTGCGAGGACAGCACAGCTTGCGAGGACAGCTCAACTTGAGAGGACAGCTCAACTTGAGAAGACAGATCAACTTGAGAGTACATCTCAACTTGAGAGGAGAGCTCAACTTGAGAGGAAAGCTCAACATGAGAGGAGAGCTCAACTTGAGAGGAAAGCTCAACATGAGAGGAGAGCTCAACTTGAGAGGACAGCTCAACTTTAGAGGACAGCTCAACTCGAGATGACAGCACAACTTGAGATGACAGCACAACTTGGGTGGACAGCACAGCTTACGAGGACAGCAAAGCTTGCGAGGACAGCATGTCTTGCAAGGACAGAACGGCTTGCGAGGACAGCATGGCTTGCGGGGACATCACGGCTTGCGGGGACAGCACGGCTTGCGAGGACAGCACAGCTTCCGAGGACAGCACAGCTTGCAAGGACAGCACAGCTTGCGAGGACAACACGGCTTGCGAGGACAGCACGGCTTGCGAAGACAGCACAGGTTTCGAGGACAGCACGGGTTGCGAGGACAGCACAGCTTCCGAGGAAAGGACAGCTTCTGAGGACAGCACAGCTTCTGAGGACAACACAGCTTCCGAGGAGAGCACAGCTTGCGAGGACAGCACAGCTTGCAAGGACAGCACAGCTAGCGAAGACAGCACAGCTTGCGAGGACTGCACAGCTTGCGAGGACAGCACAGCTTGCGAGGACAGCACAGCTTGCGAGGACAGCACAGCTTGCGAGGACAGCACAGCTTGCGAGGACAGCACAGCTTGCGTGGACAGCACAGCTTGCGAGGACAGCACAGCTTGCGAGGACAGCACAGCTAGCGAGGACAGCACAGCTTGCGAGGACAGCTCAACTTGAGAGGACTGCTCAACTTGAGAGGACAGTTCAACTTGAGAGAACAGCTCAACTTGAGAGGACAGCTCAGCTAGAGAGGACAGCGTAACTTGAGAGGACAGCTCTACTTGAGAGGACAGCTCAACTTGAGAGGACAGCTCAACTTGAGAGGACAGCTCAACTTGAGTGGACAGCAAAGCTTGCGAGGACAGCATGGCTTGCGAGGACAGCACGGCTTGCGAGGACAGCACGGCTTGCGAGGACAGCACGGCTGGCGAGGACAGCACAGGTTGCGAGGACAGCACAGCTTCTGAGGACAGCACAGCTTGCGAGGACAGCACGGCTTGCGAGGACAGCACAGCTTGCGAGGATAGCACAGCTTGCGAGGACAGCACAGCTTGCAAGGACAGCACAGCTTGCGAGGACAGCACAGCTTGCGAGGACAGCACAGCTTGCGAGGACAGCACAGCTTGCGAGGACAGCACAGCTTGCGAGGACAGCACAGCTTGCGAGGACAGCACGGCTTGCGAGGACAGAACCGCTTGCGAGGACACCACAGCTTGCGAGGACAGCACAGCTTGCAAGGACAGCACAGATGGCGAGGACAGCACAGCTTGCGAGGGCAGCACAGCTTGCGAGGACAGCACAGCTTGCGAGGACGGCACGATTTGCACGGACAACACAGCTTGCGAGGACAGCACAGCTTGCAAGGACAACACAGCTTGCGAGGAGAGCACACCTTACGAGGACAGCAAAGCTTGCGAGGACAGCACAGCATGCGAGGAGAGCTCAACTTGAGAGGACAGCTCAACTTGAGAGGACAGCTCAACTTGAGAGTACACCTCAACTTGAGAGGAGAGCTCAACTTGAGAGGACAGCTCAACTTGACAGAACAGCTCAACTTGAGAGGACAGCTCAACTTGAGAGGACAGTTCAACTTGAGAGGACAGCACAACTTGGATGGACAGCACAACTTGAGAGGACAGCAAAGCTTTTGAGGACAGCACGGCTTGCAAGGACAGCACAGCTTGCGAGGACAGCACAGCCTGCGACGACAGCACAGCTTGCGACGACAGCACAGCTTGCGAGGACAGCACAGCTTGCGAGGACAGCACAGCTTGCGAGGAGAGCACGGCTTGCGAGGACAGAACCGGTTGCGAGGACAGCACAGCTTGCGAGGACAGCACAGCTTGCGAGGACAGCACAGCTTGGGAGGACAGCACAGCTTGCGAGGACAGCACAGCTTGCGAGGACAGCACAGCTTGCGAGGACGGCACAATTTGCAAGGACAACACAGCTTGCGAGGACAGCACAGCTTGCAAGGACAACACAGCTTGCGAGGAGAGCACACCTTGCGAGGACAGCAAAGCTTGCGAGGACAGCACAGCTTGCGGGGACAGCACAGTTTGTGGAGACAGCACAGCTTGTGGGGACAGCACAGCTTGGGACGACAGCACAGCTTGGGAGGACAGCAAAGCTTGCAAGGACAGCACAGCTTGCGAGGACAGCACAGCTTGCGAGGACAGCACAACTTGCGAGGACAGCACAGCTTGCGAGGACAGCACAGCTTGCGAGGACAGCTCAACTTGAGAGGACAGCTCAACTTGAGAGGACAGCTCAACTTGAGAGTACACCTCAACTTGAGAGGAGAGCTCAACTTGAGAGGAGAGCTCAACATGAGAGGAGAGCTCAACTTGAGAGGACAGCTCAACTTGAGAGGACAGCTCAACTTGAGAGGACAGCTCAACTTGAGAGGACAGCTCAACTTGAGAGGACAGTTCAACTTGAGAGGACAGCACAACTTGGGTGGACAGCACAACTTGAGAGGACAGCAAAGCTTGCGAGGACAGCACGGCTTGCAAGGACAGCACGGCTTGCGAGGACAGCACGGCTTGCGGGGACAGCACGGCTTGCGGGGACAGCACGGCTTGCGGGGACAGCACAACTTGCGAGGACAGCACAGCTTCCGAGGACAGCACTGCTTGCGAGGACAGCACAGCTTGCGAGGACAACACGGCTTGCGAGGACAGCACGGCTTGCGAGGACAGCACGGCTTGTGAGGACAGCACGCCTTGCGAGGACAGCACTGCTTGCGAGGACAGCACGGCTTGCGAGGACAGCACGGCTTGCGAGGACAGCACGGCTTGCGAGGACAGCACAGCTTGCGTGGTCAGCACAGCTTGTGAGGACAACACAGCTTGCGAAGACAGCACAGCTTGCACGGACAGCACAGCTTGCGAGTACAGCACACCTTGCGGGGACAGCACAGCTTGCGGGGACAGCTCAACCTGAGAGGACAGCTCAACTAGAGAGGACATCTCAACTAGAGTGGACAGATCAACTATAGAGGACAGATCAACTAGAGAGGAGAGATCAACTTGAGAGGGCAGCTCAACTTGAGAGGACAACCCAACTTGAGGCGACAAAAAAAATGGTTCAAATGGCTCTGAGCACTATGGGACTTAACATCTGTGGTCATCAGTCCCCTAGAACTTAGAACTACTTAAACCTAACTAACCTAAGGACATCACACACATCCATGCCCAAGGCAGGATTCGAACCTGCGACCGTTGCAGTCGCGCGGTTCCGGACTGAGCGCCTGAACCGCTAGACCACCGCGGCCGGCCTTGAGGCGACAGCTCAACTTGAGACGACAGTACAACTTGGGAGGACAGCACCGCTTGGAATGACAGCACGGCTTGCGAGGACAGCAAAGCTTGCGAGGACAGCACGGCTTGCGAGGACAGCATGGCTTGCGAGGACAGCACGGTTTGCGAAGACACCACGGCTGACGAGGACGGCAAGGCTTGCGAGGACAGCACGGCTTGTGAGGACAGCACGGCTTGCGAGGGCAGCACAGCTTTGAGGACAGCACGGCTTGCAAGGACAGCACGGCTTGCGACGACAGCATGGCTTGCGAGGACGGCACGGCTTGCGAGGACAGCACGGTTTGTGTGGACAGCACGGCTTGCCAGGACAGCACAGCTTGCGAGGACAGCTCAACTTGAGAGGACAGCTCAACTTGAGAGGACAGCTCACCTTGATATGACAGCTCAAATTTAGAGGAGAGCTCAACTTGAGAGGAGAGCTCAACTTGAGAGGACAGCTCAACTTGAGAGGACAGCTCAACTAGAGAGGACAGCTCAACTAGAGAGGACAGCTCAACTAGAGAGGACAGCTCAACTAAAGAGGACAGTTCAACTAGAGAGGACAGATCTACTAGAGAGGACAGCTCAACTAGAGAGGACAGATCTACTAGAGAGGACATCTCAACTTGAGAGGACAGCTCAACTTGAGAGGACAGCTCAACTTGAGAGGACATCTCAACTTAGGAGGACAGCTCAACTTGAGACGACAGCACAAATTTCGAGGACAGCACAGCTTGGGAGGACAGCACAGCTTACGAGGACCGCTAAAATTGCGAGGACAGCATGGCTTGCAAGGACAGCACGGCTTGCGAGGACAGCATGGCTTGTGGGGACAGCACGGCTTGCGAGGACAGCACGGTTTTCGAGGACAGCATGGCTTGCCAGGACAGCACGGCTTGCGATTACGTCACGGCTTGCGAGGACAGCACAGCTTCCGAGGACAGCACAGCTTGTGAGGACAGCACAGCTTGCAAGGACGGCACAGCTTGCGAGGAAAGCACAGCTTGTGAGGACAGCACAGCTTGTGAGGACAGCACAGCTTGCGAGGACAGCACAGCTTGCGAGGACAGCACAGCTTGCGAGGACAGCACAGCTTGCGAGGACAGCACAGCTTGCGAGGACAGCACAGCTTGCGAGGACAGCACAGCTTGCGATGACAGCACAGCTTGCGAGGACAGCTCAACTAGAGAGGACAGCTCAACTAGACAGGACAGCTCAACTTCAGAGGACAGATAAACTTGCGAGGACAACTCAACTTTAGAGGACAGCTCAACTTGAGAGCACAGCAAAACTTGAGAAGAACGCTCAACTTGCCAGGACAGTTCAACTTGCGAGGATAGCTCAACTTGTGAGGACAGCTCAACTTGAGAGGACAGCTCAACTTGAGAGGACAGTTCAACTTGGGAGGACAGCTCAACTTGAGAGGACAGCTCAACTTGAGAATACCGCTCAACTTGAGAGGACAGCACAACTTGAGAGGACAGCTCAACTTGAGAGGACAGCACAACTTGAGAGGACAGCACAACTTGAGAGGACAGCACAATTTGAGAGGACAGCACAACTTGAGTGGACAGCACAACTTGAGAGGACAGCACATCTTGCGAGGACAGCAAAACTTGCGAGGACAGCACAACTTGGGAGGACAGCAGAGCATGCTAGGACAGGAAATCTTGCGAGGACAGCAAAGCTTGCGAAGACAGCACGGCTTGCGAGGACAGCACAGCTTGCGAGGACAGCATGGCTTGGGAGGACAGCACGGCTTGCGAGGACAGCACTGCTTGCGAGGACAGCACAGCTTGCGAGGACAGCACAGCTTGCGAGGACAGCACAGCTTGTGAGGACAGCACAGCTTGCGAGGACAGCACAGCTTCCGAGGACAGCACAGCTTGCGAGGACAGCACAGCTTCCGAGGACAGCACAGCTTGTGAGGACAGCACAGCTTGCGAAGACGGCACAGCTTGCGACGACAGCACAGCTTCCGAGGACAGGACAGCTTCTGAGGACAGCACAGCTTCCGAGGACAGCACAGCTTGCGAGGACAGCAAGCTTGCGAGGACAGCACAGCTTGCGAGAACTGTACAGCTTGTGAGGACTGCACAGCTTGCGAGGACAGCACTGCTTCCGAGGACAGCACGGCTAGCGAGGACAGCACGGCTTGCGAGGACAGCAGGGCTTGCGAGGACAGCACAGCTTGCGCCGACAGCATGGCTTGCGGGGACGGCACGGCTTGCGGGGACGGCACGGCTTGCGGGGACAGCACAGGTTGCGAGGACGGCACAGCTTGAGAGGACAGCACAGCTTGCGAGGACAGCACAGCTTGCGAGGACAGCACAGCTTGCGAGGACAGCACAGCTTGCGAGGACAGCACAGCTTCTGAGGACAGCACAGCTTGTGAGGACAGCATAGCTTGTGAGGACAGCTCAATCTGAGAGGACAGCTCAACTTGAGAGGACAGCTCAACTAGAGAGGACAGGTCAACTTGAGAGGTCAGCTCAACTTGAGGGGCAGCTCAACTTGAGAGGACAGCTCAACTTGCGAGGACACCTCAACTTGCGAGGACAGCTCAACTTGAGAGGACAGCTCAACTTGAGAGGAGAGCTCAACTTGAGAGGACAGCTCAACTTGAGAGGACAGCACAACTTGAGACGAGAGCACAACTTGAGACTACATTACAACTTGGGAGGACAGCACAGCTTTCGAGGACAGCAAAGCTTGTGAGGACAGCACGGCTTGCGAGGACAGCTCAGCTTGCAAGGACAGCACGGCTTGCGCCGACAGCACGGCTTGCGGGGATGGCTCGGCTTGCGGTTACAGCACGGCTTGCGGGGACAGCACAGGTTGCGAGGACGGCACAGCTTGCGAGGACAGTGCAACTTGCAAGGACAGCACAGCTTCCGAGGACAGCACAGCTTGCAAGGACAGCACAGCTTGCGAGGACAGCACAGCTTGTGAGGACAGCACGGGTTGCGGGGACAGCTCAACCTGAGAGGACAGCTCAACTAGAGAGGACAGCTCAACTAGAGAGGACAGATCAACGAGAGAGGACAGATCAACTAGAGAAGACAGCACAACTCAAGAGGACAGCACAACTTGAGATGACAGCGCAACTTGGGTGGACAGCACAGCTTGCGAGGACAGCAAAGCTTGCGAGGACAGCACGGCTTGTGAGGACAACACGGCTTGCGAGGACAGCACGGCTTGCGGGGACATAAAGGCTTGCGGGGACAGCACAGCTTGCGTCGACAGCACAGCTTGGGAGGACAGCACGGCTTGCGAGGACAGCAACGCTTCCGAGGACAGCACAGTTTGCGAGGACAGCACAGCTTCTGAGGACAGCACAGCTCGCGAGGACAGCACAGCTTGCGAGGACAACACGGCTTGCGAGGACAGCACAGCTTGTGAGGACAGCACGGCTTGCGAGGACAGCACGTCTTGCGAGGACAGCACTGCTTGCGAGGACAGCACGTCTTGTGAGGACAGCACTGCTTGCGAGGACAGCACGGCTTGCGAGGACAGCACAGCTTGCGAGAGTAACTTGAGAGGACAACTCAACTTGAGAGGACAGCTCAACTTGAGAGGGCAGCTGAACTTGAGAGGACAGGTCAACTTGAGAGGACAGCTCAACTTGAGAGGACAGCTCAACTTGACAGGAAGGCACAACTGGAGAGGACAGCACAACTTGAGAGGACAGCACAACTTGAGAGGACAGCACACCTAGAGAGGACAGCACAACTTGGGAGGACAGCACAGATTGCGAGGACAGCAAAGCTTGCGTGGACAGCAAAGCTTGCAAGGACAGCACGGTTTGTGAGGACAGCACAGCTTGTGAGGGCAGCACGGCTTGCGAGGACAGCACAGCTTGCGATGACAGCACGGCTTGCTAGGACAGCACGGCTTCTGAGGACAGCACGACTTGTGAGGACAGGACGGCTTGTGAGGACAGCACGGCTTGGGAGGACAGCACAGGTTGAGGACAGCACAGCTTCCGAGGACAGCACAGCTTGCGAGGACAGCACAGCTTGCGAGGACAGCACAGCTTGTGAGGACAGCACAGCTTTCAAGGAGAGCTCAACTTGCGAGGACAGCTGAACTTGAGAGGACAGCTCAACTTGAGAGGACAGCTCAACTAGGGAGGACAGCTCAACTTGAGAGGACATTTCAACTTGAGAGGACAGCTCAATCTGAGAGGACAGCTCAACTTGAGAGGACAGTTCAACTTGAGACGACAGCGCAACAAGAGAGGACAGCTCAACTTGAGAGGAAAGCTGAACTTGAGAGGACAGCACAACTGGAGAGTACAGTTCAACATGAGAGGACAGTTCAACTTGAGAGGACAGCTCAACTTAGGAGGACAGCTCAACTTGAGACGACAGCACAACTTTCGAGGACAGCACAGCTTGGGAGGACAGCACAGCTTACGAGGACCGCTAAAATTGCGAGGACAGCATGGCTTGCAAGGACAGCACGGCTTGCGAGGACAGCATGGCTTGCGGGGACAGCACGGCTTGCGAGGACAGCACGGTTTGCGAGGACAGCACGGCTTGCCAGGACAGCACGCCTTGCGAGGACGTCACGGCTTGCGAGGACAGCACAGCTTCCGAGGACAGCACAGCTTGTGAGGACAGCACAGCTTGCAAGGACGGCACAGCTTGCGAGGAAAGCACAGCTTGTGAGGACAGCACAGCTTGCGAGGACAGCACAGCTTGCGAGGACAGCACAGCTTGCGAGGACAGCACAGCTTGCGAGGACAGCACAGCTTGCGAGGACAGCACAGCTTGCGAGGACAGCACAGCTTGCGAGGACAGCGCAGCTTGCGATGACAGCACAGCTTGTGAGGACAGCTCAACTAGAGAGGACAGCTCAACTAGACAGGACAGCTCAACTTCAGAGGACAGATAAACTTGCGAGGACAACTCAACTTGAGAGGACAGCTCAACTTGAGAGCACAGCAAAATTTGAGAAGAACGCTCAACTTGCCAGGATAGCTCAACTTGTGAGGACAGCTCAACTTGAGAGGACAGCTCAACTTGAGAGGACAGTTCAACTTGGGAGGACAGCTCAACTTGAGAGGACAGCTCAACTTGAGAATACCGCTCAACTTGAGAGGACAGCACAACTTGAGAGGACAGCTCAACTTGAGAGGACAGCACAACTTGAGAGGACAGCACAACTTGAGAGGACAGCACAATTTGAGAGGACAGCACAACTTGAGTGGACAGCACAACTTGAGAGGACAGCACATCTTGCGAGGACAGCAAAACTTGCGAGGACAGCACAACTTGGGAGGACAGCAGAGCATGCTAGGACAGCACAGCTTGTGAGGACAGCACAGCTTGCAAGGACAGCACAGCTTCCGAGGACAGCACAGCTTGCGAGGACAGCACAGCTTCCGAGGACAGCACAGCTTGTGAGGACAGCACAGCTTGCGAAGACGGCACAGCTTGCGAGGACAGCACAGCTTCCGAGGACAGGACAGCTTCTGAGGACAGCACAGCTTCCGAGGACAGCACAGCTTGCGAGGACAGCAAGCTTGCGAGGACAGCACAGCTTGCGAGAACTGTACAGCTTGTGAGGACTGCACAGCTTGCGAGGACAGCACTGCTTCCGAGGACAGCACGGCTAGCGAGGACAGCACGGCTTGCGAGGACAGCAGGGCTTGCGAGGACAGCACAGCTTGCGCCGACAGCATGGCTTGCGGGGACGGCACGGCTTGCGGGGACGGCACGGCTTGCGGGGACAGCACAGGTTGCGAGGACGGTACAGCTTGAGAGGACAGCACAGCTTGCGAGGACAGCACAGCTTGCGAGGACAGCACAGCTTGCGAGGACAGCACAGCTTGCGAGGACAGCACAGCTTCTGAGGACAGCACAGCTTGTGAGGACAGCATAGCTTGTGAGGACAGCTCAATCTGAGAGGACAGCTCAACTTGAGAGGACAGCTCAACTTGAGAGGACAGGTCAACTTGAGAGGTCAGCTCAACTTCAGGGGCAGCTCAACTTGAGAGGACAGCTCAACTTGCGAGGACAGCTCAACTTGCGAGGACAGCTCAACTTGAGAGGACAGCTCAACTTGAGAGGAGAACTCAACTTGAGAGGACAGTTCAACTTGAGAGGACAGCACAACTTGAGACGAGAGCACAACTTGAGACTACATTACAACTTGGGAGGACAGCACAGCTTTTGAGGACAGCAAAGCTTGTGAGGACAGCACGGCTTGCGAGGACAGCTCAGCTTGCGAGGACAGCACGGCTTGCGCCGACAGCACGGCTTGCGGGGATGGCTCGGCTTGCGGTTACAGCACGGCTTGCGGGTACAGCACAGGTTGCGAGGACGGCACAGCTTGCGAGGACAGTGCAACTTGCAAGGACAGCACAGCTTCCGAGGACAGCACAGCTTGCAAGGACAGCACAGCTTGCGAGGACAGCACAGCTTGTGAGGACAGCACGGGTTGCGGGGACAGCTCAACCTGAGAGGACAGCTCAACTAGAGAGGACAGCTCAACTAGAGAGGACAGATCAACAAGAGAGGACAGATCAACTAGAGAAGACAGCACAACTCAAGAGGACAGCACAACTTGAGATGACAGCGCAACTTGGGTGGACAGCACAGCTTGCGAGGACAGCAAAGCTTGCGAGGACAGCACGGCTTGTGAGGACAACACGGCTTGCGAGGACAGCACGGCTTGCGGGGACATAAAGGCTTGTGGGGACAGCACAGCTTGCGTCGACAGCACAGCTTGGGAGGACAGCACGGCTTGCGAGGACACCAACGCTTCCGAGGACAGCACAGCTTGCGAGGACAGCACAGCTTCTGAGGACAGCACAGCTCGTGAGGACAGCACAGCTTGCGAGGACAACACGGCTTGCGAGGACAGCACAGCTTGTGAGGACAGCACGGCTTGCGAGGACAGCACATCTTGCGAGGACAGCACTGCTTGCGAGGACAGCACGTCTTGCAAGGACAGCACTGCTTGCGAGGACAGCACGGCTTGCGAGGACAGCACAGCTTGCGAGAGTAACTTGAGAGGACAACTCAACTTGAGAGGACAGCTCAACTTGAGAGGGCAGCTGAACTTGAGAGGACAGGTCAACTTGAGAGGACAGCTCAACTTGAGAGGACAGCTCAACTTGACAGGAAGGCACAACTGGAGAGGACAGCACAACTTGAGAGGACAGCACAACTTGAGAGGACAGCACACCTAGAGAGGACAGCACAACTTGGGAGGACAGCACAGATTGCGAGGACAGCAAAGCTTGCGTGGACAGCAAAGCTTGCGAGGACAGCACGGTTTGTGAGGACAGCACAGTTTGTGAGGGCAGCACGGCTTGCGAGGACAGCACAGCTTGCGATGACAGCACGGCTTGCGAGGACAGCACAGCTTCTGAGGACAGCACGACTTGTGAGGACAGGACGGCTTGTGAGGACAGCACGGCTTGGGAGGACAGCACAGGTTGTGAGGACAGCACAGCTTCCGAGGACAGCACAGCTTGCGAGGACAGCACAGCTTGCGAGGACAGCACAGCTTGTGAGGACAGCACAGCTTTCAAGGAGAGCTCAACTTGCGAGGACAGCTGAACTTGAGAGGACAGCTCAACTTGAGAGGACAGCTCAACTAGGGAGGACAGCTCAACTTGAGAGGACATTTCAACTTGAGAGGACAGCTCAATCTGAGAGGACAGCTCAACTTGAGACGAGAACTCAACTTGAGAGGACAGTTCAACTTGAGAGGACAGCACAACTTGAGACGAGAGCACAACTTGAGACTACATTACAACTTGGGAGGACAGCACAGCTTTTGAGGACAGCAAAGCTTGTGAGGACAGCACGGCTTGCGAGGACAGCTCAGCTTGCGAGGACAGCACGGCTTGCGCCGACAGCACGGCTTGCGGGGATGGCTCGGCTTGCGGTTACAGCACGGCTTGCGGGTACAGCACAGGTTGCGAGGACGGCACAGCTTGCGAGGACAGTGCAACTTGCAAGGACAGCACAGCTTCCGAGGACAGCACAGCTTGCAAGGACAGCACAGCTTGCGAGGACAGCACAGCTTGTGAGGACAGCACGGGTTGCGGGGACAGCTCAACCTGAGAGGACAGCTCAACTAGAGAGGACAGCTCAACTAGAGAGGACAGATCAACAAGAGAGGACAGATCAACTAGAGAAGACAGCACAACTCAAGAGGACAGCACAACTTGAGATGACAGCGCAACTTGGGTGGACAGCACAGCTTGCGAGGACAGCAAAGCTTGCGAGGACAGCACGGCTTGTGAGGACAACACGGCTTGCGAGGACAGCACGGCTTGCGGGGACATAAAGGCTTGCGGGGACAGCACAGCTTGCGTTGACAGCACAGCTTGGGAGGACAGCACGGCTTGCGAGGACAGCAACGCTTCTGAGGACAGCACAGCTTGCGAGGACAGCACAGCTTGCGATGACAGCACGGCTTGCGAGGACAGCACGGCTTCTGAGGACAGCACGACTTGTGAGGACAGGACGGCTTGTGAGGACAGCACGGCTTGGGAGGACAGCACAGGTTGTGAGGACAGCACAGCTTCCGAGGACAGCACAGCTTGCGAGGACAGCACAGCTTGCGAGGGCAGCACAGCTTGTGAGGACAGCACAGCTTTCAAGGAGAGCTCAACTTGCGAGGACAGCTGAACTTGAGAGGACAGCTCAACTTGAGAGGACAGCTCAACTAGGGAGGACAGCTCAATCTGAGAGGACAGCTCAACTAGAGAGGACAGCTCAACTTGAGAGGAAAGCTGAACTTGAGAGGACAGCACAACTGGAGAGTACAGTTCAACTTGAGAGGACAGCTCAACTTGAGAGGACAGCACTACTTGACAGGACAGCACTACTTGAGAGGACAGCACTACTTGAGAGGACAGCACAACTTGCGAGGACAGCAAAGCTTGCGAGGACAGCACGGCTTGTGAGGGCAGCAGGGCTTCCGAGGACAGCACGGCTTCCGATGACAGCACAGCTTGCGAGGACAGCACGGCTAACGAGGACAGCACGGCTAGCTAGGACAGCACGGCTACCGAGGACAGCACGGCTTGCGAGGACAGCACAGCTTGCGAGGACAGCACAGCTTGCGAGGACAGCACAGCTTGCGAGGACAGCACAGCTTGCGAGGACAGCACAGCTTGCGAGGACAGCACAGCTTGCGAGGACAGCATGGCTTGTGAGGACAGCATGGCTTGCGAGGACAGCACGGCTTTGAGGACAGCACAGGTTGCGAGGTCAGCAGTGCTTGCAAGGGCAGCACAGCATGCAAGGACAGCACAGCTTGAGAGGACAGCACAGCTTGCGAGGACAGCACAGCTCGCGAGGACAGCTCAACTAGAGAGGACAGCTCAACTAGAGAGGACAGCTCAACTTGAGAGGAGAACTCAACTTGAGAGGACAGCTCAATTTGAGAGGACAGCTCAACTTGAGAGGACGGCTCAACTTGAGAGGACAGCTCAACTTGAGAGGACAGCTCAACTAGACAGGACAGCTCAACTTGAGAGGAGAGCTCAACTTGAGAGGACAGAACAACTTGCGAGTACAGCACAGCTTGTGAGGACAGCACAGCTTGCGAGGACAGCACAGCTGGCCAGGACAGCACTGCTTGCGAGGACAGCTCAGCTTGCGAGGACAGCACAGCTTGCGAGTTCAGCACAGCTTGCGAGGACAGCACAGCTTGCGAGGACAGCACAGCTTGCAAGGACAGCACAGCTTGTGAGGACAGCACAGCTTGCGAGGACAGCACAGCTTGCGAGGACAGCACAGCTTGCGAGGTCAGCACAGCTTGCGAGGACAGCACAGCTTGCGAGGACAGCACAGCTTGCGAGGACAGCACAGCTTGCGAGGACAGCATGGCTTGTGAGGACAGCATGGCTTGCGAGGACAGCACGGCTTTGAGGACAGCACAGGTTGCGAGGTCAGCAGTGCTTGCAAGGGCAGCACAGCATGCGAGGACAGCACAGCTTGAGAGGACAGCACAGCTTGCGAGGGCAGCACAGCTTGCGAGGACAGCTCAACTAGAGAGGACAGCTCAACTAGAGAGGACAGCTCAACTTGAGAGGAGAGCTCAACTTGAGAGGACAGCTCAACTTGAGAGGACAGCTCAACTTGAGAGGACAGCTCAACTTGAGAGGACAGCTCAACTAGAGAGGACAGCTCAACTTGAGAGGAGAGCTCAACTTGAGAGGACAGCACAACTTGCGAGTACAGCACAGCTTGTGAGGACAGCACAGCTTGCGAGGACAGCACAGCTTGCCAGGACAGCACTGCTTGCGAGGACAGCTCAGCTTGCGAGGACAGCACAGCTTGCGAAGACAGCACAGCTTGCGAGGACAGCACAGCTTGCGAGGACAGCACAGCTTGCAAGGACAGCACAGCTTGTGAGGACAGCACAGCTTGCAAGGACAGCACAGCTTGCGAGGACAGCACAGCTTGCGAGGACAGCACAGCTTGCGAGGACAGCACAGCTTGCGAGGACAGCACAGCTTGCGAGGACAGCACTGCTTGCGAGGACAGCACAGCTTGCGAGGACAGCACAGCTTGCGAGGACAGCACAGCTTGTGGGGACGGCACGGCTTGTGGGGATGGCACAGCTTGCAAGCACAGCACAGCTTGAGAGGACAGCACAGCTTCAGAGGACAGCACAGCTTGCGAGGACAGCACAGCTTGCGAGGACAGCACAGCTTGCAAGGACAGCACAGCTTGTGAGGACAGCACAGCTTGCAAGGACAGCACAGCTTGCGAGGACAGCACAGCTTGCGAGGACAGCACAGCTTGCGAGGACACCACAGCTTGCGAGGACAGCTCAACTTGAGAGGACAGCTCATCTTGCGACGACAGTTCAACTTGAGAGGAGAGCACAACTTGAGAGGACAGCTCAACTTGAGAGGACAGCAAAGCTTGCGAGGACAGCACGGCTTGCGAGGACAGCACGGCTTGCAAGGACAGCATGGCTTGCGAGGACTGCACAGCTTGCGAGGACAGCACAGATTGCGAGGACAGCACAGCTTGCGAGGACAGCACAGCTTGCGAGGACAGCACAGCTTGCGAGGACAGCACAGCTTGCGAGGACAGCACAGCTTGCGAGGACAGCACAGCTTGCGAGGACAGCACAGCTTGTGGGGACGGCACGGCTTGTGGGGATGGCACAGCTTGCAAGCACAGCACAGCTTGAGAGGACAGCACAGCTTCAGAGGACAGCACAGCTTGCGAGGACAGCACAGCTTGCGACGACAGCACAGCTTGCGAGGACAGCACGGCTTGCGAGGACAGCACGGCTAGCGAGGACAGCACGACTTGCGAGGACAGCACAGCTTGCGAGGACAGCACGGCTTGCAAGGACAGCACCGCTTCCGAGGACAGCACAGCTTGCGAGGACAGCACAGCTTGCGAGGACAGCACAGCTTGCGAGGACAGCACAGCTTGCGAGGACAGCACAGCTTGCGAGGACAGCACAGCTTGCGAGGACAGCACAGCTTGCGAAGACAGCACAATTTGCAGGGACAACACAGCTTGGGAGGACAGCACAGCTTGCGAGGACATCACAGCTTGCAAGGACAGCATACCTTGCGAGGACAGCAAAGCTTGTGGGGACAGCACAGCTTGCTGGGACAGCACGGTTTGTGGGGACAGCACAGCTTGTGGGGACAGCACAGCTTGGGAGGAGAGCTCAATTTGAGAGGACAGCTCAACTTGAGAGGGCAGCTGAACTTGAGAGCACAGCTCAACTTGAGAGGGCAGCTCAAATTGAGAGGACAGCTCAACTTGAAGGACAGCTCAACTTGAGAGGACAGTTCAACTTGAGAGGAGAGCTCAACTTGAGAGGACAGCTCAACTTGAGAGGACTGCTCAACTTGATAGGACTGCTCAACTTGAGAGGACTGCTCAACTTGAGGGGACAGCTAAACTTGAGAGGACAGCTCAACTAGAGAGTACAGCTCAACTTGAGAGGACAGCTCAACTTGAGAGGACAGCTCAACTTGAGAGGGCAGCACAACTTTTGAGGACAGCACAACTTGAGAGGACAGCACAACTTGAGCGGATAGCACAACTTGAGAGGACAGCTCATCTTGAGAGGACAGCTCAACTTGAGAGGACAGCTCAACTTGAGAGGACAGCTCAACTTGAGAGGACAGCTCAACTTGAGAGGACAGCTCAACTTGAGAGGACAACTCAACTTGAGAGGACAGCTCAACTTGAGAGGCCAGCACAACTTGTGAGGACAGCAAAGCTTGCGAGGACAGCATGGCTTCCGAGGACAGTATGGCTTGCAAGGACATCATGGCTTGCGAGGACAGCACAGCTAGCGAGGACAGCATGGCTTGCGAGGACAGCACGGCTTGCGAGGACAGCACAGCTTGCGAGGACAGCACAGCTTGCGAGGACAGCACAGCTTGCGAGGACAGCACAGCTTGCGAGGACAGCAAAGCTTGCGAGGACAGCACAGCTTGCGAGGACAGCTCAACTTTAGAGGACAGCTCAACTTGAGAGGGCAGCTGAACTTGAGAGGACAGCTCAACTTGAGAGGGCAGCTCAACTTGAGAGGACAGCTCAACTTGAGAGGACAGCTCAACTTGAGAGGACAGCTCAAATTGAGAGGATAGCTTAACTTGAGAGGACAGCTCAACTTGAGAGGACAGCTCAACTTGAGAGGACAGCTCAAATTGAGAGGACTGCTCAACTTGAGAGGACAGCTCAACTTGAGAGGACAGCTCATCTTGAGAGGACAGCTGAACTAGAGAGTACAGCTCAACTTGAGAGGGCAGCTCAACTTGAGATTACAGCTCAACTTGAGAGGACAGCTCAACTTGAGGTACAGCTCAACTTGAGAGGACAGCTCAACTTGAGAGGACAGCACAACTTGAGTGGACAGCACAGCTTGCGAGGACAGCACAGCTTGCGAGGACAGCACAGCTTGTGAGGACAGCGCAGCTTGCGAGGACAGCACAGCTTGCGAGGACAGCACAGCTTGGGAGGACAGCACGGCTTGCAAGGAGAGCTCAACTTGAGAGGGCAGCTCAACTTGAGATGGCAGCTCAACATGAGAGGATAGCTCAACTAGAGAGGACAGCTCAACTTAAGAGGACAGCACAACTTGAGAGCACAGCACAACTTGAGAGGACAGCACAACTTGCAAGGATAGTAAACCTTGTGATTAACGTTGTAGTGCCTTAACCATTGTACATTCAGTAACAGTTCCATTTGGAGCAACCTTTCTGTATACAGTAACACTTGCATGTACAGATATACTGATATAAATAGGAATAATTTCACTTTCAGCAGTTTTCGCTAATAGAACATGAATAGTGTGTGCTGCAACTCTTGCATCTACAGTATCTCAAATGTGCAGAGTAAGTTTTGCGTAAGCAGTCACTCCTCCATGCAAGCTATCTCTTGCATGTTCAGTAACAGATGCTTTTGCAGCTGAGATGTGTGTATTAACCACAGAACTTGAATAGACTGCTTTGCATGCTGTAATGCGGAAAGAAAGAGATGGGGAGGAGAAAAAGTAGTATGTAGGAAGAAGGGAGGGAGGGAGGGAGGGAGGGAATGTATGAGGAAAGTATGTTTGAGAGAGTTGAAGAGGATAGTAATATGGGGAAGGATGAGAGGAGGAGAAGGAAGCCATGGTGAGAAGAGGGAGGATGTATCGGGCAAAGAGGAAACGGCGGAGAGAAATAAGGAAGGAACGAAAGTAACAGGTAATATAAGTATGAAGTGAGTGGAGGAGGATAGAGAAAAATATATATAAATATATATAAATATAAATATACATAGTGTGTAGATGGTATGTTTACTAGAATTGAGAACACACGAAAACGCTGTACAGGCAGTGAAGTGGAGACTCAAAAGGTGAAAACAAGTACTAAGTGTGAGGTGAGGTAAGAAGGAAGAACTTCCACAACAGTAGGCGCTACTGAATAATAAAGTGGGGAAACCAAAGTGTAGAATGGTAGTCGAGCCACATGGTGGCTAGAATAAAAGACACTCGTCGGTGTGGTGTCTAATATCAGCCATGCTGTCTGTCAAGACAACAACAGGAATGGACAGATCAAACAGGTGCATCGAAATTCCTGACGACTGGAGCATTACAATAATCAGTACCATAAGCTGTGCTGTGTGGCGCCAATTAACAAGTTGTCAGACGACAATCGAAGGCAAGATATCCACCGTAATACAAAAGATGAGAGACAGACGTACCAGTACTGCTAGACATGCCTAATGCCGCATAAATCCACGCTGCCACTTGTGCCGCCCATTCACATAACGTAGTGTTACAGATGAAGTGCCTGCCGAAAACGCGGAGGGATTTCTATAGACTGTAACTATAAAAAAAGGAAAGTGTGAAGAGCGTGGGACACAGGGCAGACGATAAATTGTACGCCAAGGACGGAATGTGATGTGTTGGCAAATGTGCCAACACCTTGTAGATATAGGAAGCCGAAATGCACGCTATCTAACGCAGATGGGCGTGAATTCTGGAACAGGATAAGTATTGAATGCTAATAAGAAAAGTATGCAGCTCCTCGAATACTTAACTTTATTCCATCCTTGTGGTACATCGCTCTTGATAATACAAATAAGACTATCTTCAGATACGGTTAATGGCGCCTTGCTATGTCATAGTCATGGACTTAGCTGAAGGCTATTCTAACTGTCTCTCGGCAAATGAGAGAAAGGCTGCGTCAGTGTAGTCGCTAGCAAAGTCGTCGTACAACTGGGGCGAGTGCTATTCCGTATCTCGAGACCTGCCTTGTGGTGGCACACGGTCTGCGATCACACAGTGGCGACACGCGGGTCCGACATGTACTAAATGGACCGCGGCCGATTTAAAGTACCACCTAGCAAGTGTGGTGTCTGGCGGTGACACCACAGAATGCGTCGGAAAGCGCGGTCCCGTATTGCGATAGGGGGTGTGGTGGGGGGGGGGGTTATGGGGCACAAAATGCGGCCCGTGATTCGTCGGAATTCGCAGCTCGCGGCCGATATTCCGTGGTGCGAATCGAGGGATGAGCACAGCCTCTCACAGTCGCCTGGAAGCGTCATAAAATCCATGTTCAGCTATTTGCTTCCAGGCTGCACTTCCTGAGTTAGCAGGCTTCAATATAATATTGTTGCAACCCTAGCTTCCAGACTGAGAAAGCAAAACAGAAATTTCCAGATCACACACACACACACACAAATCGTCGCAATTGGGCTGCATTAAAATAATTGGAGCATTACATAATATTTAAAACACAACCAGTGCTGTGTGGCAGCAGTGAAAGGGTGTCTAGAAGGAAAGCCAGGGGGAAAAAAAAATACGCTGTAATAGGCGCCATCAGAGGTGGGGGCGGCACGCCTGCTAATACAATTAACAGCGACAATTTTAATTGCTGCTTGGGGGCTGGTGTGTCTGATGGCTTCGCGGCGCACGAGCTGCTTCCTTATTTGCTTCCCAACTTAACATGCAAGGCCGCAAACAAGTTATTTCAACAGGCGCATTTGTATCGCCTGTGTAGTTTGTGGGGGGGGGGGGGGGGGAGGCATGAGTGCAGTACGCAGCCTGTTGGCTTGGCAGCATGCATTATGTCCCCCTCCAAGCCGCCCGACTTAGCAAACGACTTTCCAACTTAACATGCAAGGCCGCAAACAAGTTATTTCAACA
>NW_026047837.1:2500-7500 GCF_023864345.2 Schistocerca serialis cubense
CCACGTCGGTACCCTTGGGCGTTGCACTCGCAGTCGCAAAAAACGTTGGGCAAATATATTTCTCCGATGCTGAGCGATCAGCTAGGAAGCGCCCCATCCATGTCGGTACTCGTACGCGTCGCACTCGCAGTCGCAAAAAACGCTGGGCAAATATATTTCTCGGAAGAGTAATGACAGTCCGAGCCTCCTGCGTGGGAAGAGTCTTTCTAGGCCCTGACCCACGGGAAGCGTGTAGCTTCCCCCATCCCGGACATTTCACGTCGTCACACTACCGGTATTGACTAATAGACTGATTGCTGATAATCATTAGCCACACACTGGGGGAAACGGCCGACAGGGGCGGCAACATAGTGGAGCCGCAGTGTCACTAATGTACAGAGATAGAACAGTTTCGACTGGAACCAGAGTAACCGTATACACGGCACTGATTAGTAATAGATGCAGAGCCATCAGAATACAGATAATATATACAACCGTCCCTATACATGCTGAAAGACTCTGCACACAATGAGAACCACACGTCAGCCAGACACTATCACACACTACTCTCTGCCTCTAACAGGCACACACACAATATCTAACCACCAGCATGGAAGAACATCCGGTGCATCCTCTCCGCCACATTACACAATCCACACTATCATAACCAGACCGGGAGGTCCACCCAGAAAACAGAATATCCCACCCTTCCGACATCCGCCATTGCTCAGCTAAGCCACGAACACCCACACATGTCCTACACAGGGGTGCACCCAACATCACAATACTGCCTCCTGTCACAGTACACAAACAATGGCAGGAATGAAAGACACAGATCTGCCACAACCTTGGAATCGGAGCGCCGCCTGTCATGAGCCACAAGTGCATCCTGACGTGACAAATCGGATGATCCCGCAGGCATGCACTTACGATAATCACTATCAACGAACCTGCCGCCCCCTCCCCCCCCAAAATACACCTTTCCCTACAACGTGTACCTTAACCTAAGCTATATTGTACCTTAACCTAAGCGATATTGTACCTTAACCTAAGGTATATCGTACCTTAACCTAACCTACATTGCGCCTTCACCTAACCTACGTTGTACCTTAACCTAACCTACGTTGTACCTTAACCTAACCTACGTTGTACCTTAACCTAACCTACGTTGTACCTTAACCTAACCTACGTTGTACCTTAACCTAACCTACGTTGTACCTTAACCTAACCTACGTTGTACCTTAACCTAACCTACGTTGTACCTTAACCTAACCTACGTTGTACCTTAACCTAACCTACGTTGTGCCTTAACCTAACCTACGTTGTGCCTTAACCTAACCTACGTTGTGCCTTAACCTAACCTACGTTGTGCCTTAACCTAACCTATGTTGTGCCTTAACCTAACCTATGTTGTGCCTTAACCTAACCTATGTTGTGCCTTAACCTAACCTATGTTGTGCCTTAACCTAACCTACGTTGTGCCTTAACCTAACCTACGTTGTGCCTTAACCTAACCTACGTTGTGCCTTAACCTAACCTACGTTGTGCCTTAACCTAACCTACGTTGTGCCTTAACCTAACCTACGTTGTGCCTTAACCTAACCTACGTTGTGCCTTAACCTAACCTACGTTGTGCCTTAACCTAACCTACGTTGTGCCTTAACCTAACCTACGTTGTGCCTTAACCTAACCTACGTTGTGCCTTAACCTAACCTACGTTGTGCCTTAACCTAACCTACGTTGTGCCTTAACCTAACCTACGTTGTGCCTTAACCTAACCTACGTTGTGCCTTAACCTAACCTACGTTGTGCCTTAACCTAACCTACGTTGTGCCTTAACCTAACCTACGTTGTGCCTTAACCTAACCTACGTTGTGCCTTAACCTAACCTACGTTGTGCCTTAACCTAACCTACGTTGTGCCTTAACCTAACCTACGTTGTGCCTTAACCTAACCTACGTTGTGCCTTAACCTAACCTACGTTGTGCCTTAACCTAACCTACGTTGTGCCTTAACCTAACCTACGTTGTGCCTTAACCTAACCTACGTTGTGCCTTAACCTAACCTACGTTGTGCCTTAACCTAACCTACGTTGTGCCTTAACCTAACCTACGTTGTGCCTTAACTAACCTACGTTGTGCCTTAACCTAACCTATGTTGTGCCTTAACCTAACCTATGTTGTGCCTTAACCTAACCTATGTTGTGCCTTAACCTAACCTATGTTGTGCCTTAACCTAACCTATGTTGTGCCTTAACCTAACCTATGTTGTGCCTTAACCTAACCTATGTTGTGCCTTAACCTAACCTATGTTGTGCCTTAACCTAACCTATGTTGTGCCTTAACCTAACCTACGTTGTGCCTTAACCTAACCCATATTGTACCTTAACCTAACCCATATTGTACCTTAACCTAACCCATATTGTACCTTAACCTAACCCATATTGTACCTTAACCTAACCCATATTGTACCTTAACGTAACCTAATTTGTGCCTTAACGTAACCTAATTTGTGCCTTAACGTAACCTAATTTGTGCCTTAACGTAACCTAATTTGTGCCTTAACGTAACCTAATTTGTGCCTTAACGTAACCTAATTTGTGCCTTAACGTAACCTAATTTGTGCCTTAACGTAACCTAATTTGTGCCTTAACGTAACCTAATTTGTGCCTTAACGTAACCTAATTTGTGCCTTAACGTAACCTAATTTGTGCCTTAACGTAACCTAATTTGTGCCTTAACGTAACCTAATTTGTGCCTTAACGTAACCTAATTTGTGCCTTAACGTAACCTAATTTGTGCCTTAACGTAACCTAATTTGTGCCTTAACGTAACCTAATTTGTGCCTTAACGTAACCTAATTTGTGCCTTAACGTAACCTAATTTGTGCCTTAACGTAACCTAATTTGTGCCTTAACGTAACCTAATTTGTGCCTTAACGTAACCCATGTTGTGCCTTAACGTAACCCATGTTGTGCCTTAACGTAACCCAATTTGTGCCTTAACGTAACCCATGTTGTGCCTTAACCTAACCTATATTGTGCCTCAACCTAACCTATATTGCGCCTTAACCTGACGCACGTTGTCGCTGAACCTGCTCTGTAATTGTTATGCAACTCGTTAAATTAGTGTAGTGTTGCCTAACCGCAACCCTCGCAATATAGTTCGCTATTCGCACTGCCCGGTCCCCTGTGTATCGCGTCATGTTAAACACCTTGCAGGTGTTGCTGACTTTCCACATGCTCCTGCTATACACTGTAATGTGGATAGCAGCAGGACGTACATGCCCCCCCCCCTTCCCCCCTGCCTTCGCAAGCTGGTCGTTGAGAAGTTTGCATGTTCAATGCCCTTCGCATGCCGACGTACTCAGCCTACGTTGTGGTACGGCCTGTCACCTGTCCGCCGATGTACGCAAAACCCACAAACTGTACTGCACATTGGTCCGTATGTACTGAATGATACATCGTGGCACATGTGTGACCGTACGACGACTGCGCCTAGCAACGGCAGACCATACAGTCCAAATATTGTGCACGCAGCTACGTGTCGTCTCCCTATAAGAGCTGGATTGCAGTGTGGTACGCCATTCAGACGTGTGGGAGGAACGGACGCCCTGGATGGCGATCAGCATGAGCAGTCTGTTGATGTAGTGGAGCGTGTATTCGGACGTAGTCGTCTCTTCTCACACACCGTGATAGCATGTTGCACCGCGTTCCACATCTGCGACATCCTGCAGAGGCCGGCTGACAGTCGTTCGCGCAATGGACACCGCATACGTACGGGGGCTACCTTCCACGTGTTCTCGAGGCGTGCACATGTTGTTGCGTCTATGTGGGCAGACGTAGTGTGTTGTGACACCTGACACAGGCATGCAATACTCGTTGCAAATGGCGATGGACGTCTACGTTTGCTGGTGACGTTACGCAAATGAACAACAGGTAACCCGTTGTGGTGCGGTTGTTCTCGCTAGAGGTGAATCAGTGTTGGCGACGATCGGTCGAGCTATTAACCGGTTGTTTCAGGGATACCCACCATGCCCACGAACGTGAAAGGGGACCCACCATGCCCACGAACGCGAAAGGGGATCTGGGTGTGAGGCGATACGCGGCGGTGGCTGGGTGGGACCGTCCCCGGCCGGTGAGGGGGGGCCGCCCGGCGTGCTGGCAGCGCGGTGCGTGGGCGCACGCGCTACAGCCGGCTGGTGGGGGCGGCCAGTGGCAGGCGCGCCGGCCGACGGACGCGGCAGGCGGCGCAGCTGCGCGCCGGCGCCCCCTGCTCGCGGCGCCTTGCGGCCAAAGTAGGTCCTCGCGGGCCCGGTGCGAAGCGCGGTGGCCATCTGCAGTGTGCTGGTCCGATTGAGGACTGTGTGCGCTGAGGATGCGCCGCCGCCCGGCGCTCGGCGCCGCGACGCCGTCTGCTGCTCGGTCGCCCCAGCGGTTCTCGCAGGTGGTTTGTATCGCAGCTGTGCGGACGTGTTGGCGCGTGCGCTGTGCTGGGAGAGTTCGCTTCGGCACCCAAGTGGGGCTTTTGTCCTTCTGTGGCGCTGGCGTTGGAGCTGCCGGTCACCGTAGGTGGCGCGTGTTGTCTCCCGCCGGCAATGCCACGACAGCACGCTCCCGGGCCTCTGTCGGCAGCGGCAAGCTCAGTTGGGAGCACGGGTGGTCGCACCTAAAGCGTCTACTCGCCTAACTCCGGGCGATTGCGCCTCTCTCGAACCCGACCAAGTACTTAGGACGGCGCTGCGCGCCGCCGGGACCTGAGAGGGTTTCGAGGTGTGTTGTGCAGGGGAGCTCAGCCTCCTCCTGTTTGCAGAATAATTGAGCGGACGCTTGCGTGTTCGCGCGGGCCCCCGGGACACACTCCCGGGCGGCCGGCTGCTCAGCTCTAGTTGACGCAGCTCCCTGGTTGATCCTGCCAGTAGTCATATGCTTGTCTCAAAGATTAAGCCATGCATGTCTCAGTACAAGCCGCATTAAGGTGAAACCGCGAATGGCTCATTAAATCAGTTATGGTTCCTTAGAT
>NW_026047837.1:15000-17500 GCF_023864345.2 Schistocerca serialis cubense
GTATAGTTCAGTCGCGGTCAAAGATTATTGCGTGGTACCCAGGTGTCACAGATGTATGGATCTGGGTCACGTACAGAAGTACTGTACCTGGGGTGACCCCACCTGTGGTCACTGTGGAACGGACAACCACAACAAGAAAGAGTGCCCAGAGAAGAACAGACCTGAGACATGTATACCATGCAATAGAAGGGGAAAAAGAAAATGTAGAGCACCAAACTCCAAAGAATGCCCCACGTATCAGCTGTTACTAGGAAGACTTATACAAAGGACAGATTATGGAGATTAACCCCCAAGAGAAAAGAAAGAAGCATAAATCACCAAGCAAGCAACTAAGAGATACGCTAAGGGGCATGAAAATCAGAGAAGCAGTAGGGGCAAGGGAAAAAGATGCAAAAGAAATCACAGATAAACAACCTGAAAATAAGGGAACAACAAAAAACACACGGGATAACAAACGGGATAACAATCAACACAAAACATGTACAGCACAAAACTGTATTGCCAATACTCCCATTGAAAGAACACCAACACAAGGGCGACCTCGGTCGCCCGTTTTTTATGACAAGAAAATGCAGATGGAGAGCGGAGATAGAAAGCAAGAGGTGCCCAAGACACAACGAGAAACACTGATACAAGACAAGAAACAAAATACAACAAGGGATGTACAAGTACAAACAATAAGCATGATAGACGCACAAGTACAAACAATGAACACGCAAGAAGCACAAGTACAAACAGAAGGGCGACCTCGGTCGCCCATTTTTCATGAAAAGAAAATGCCGATGGAGGGCAGAGATGGGCGACCAGAGGCGCCCAGGACACAACACACTACACCAACACAGAGACAAAACAAAGACATAGAAAAGAACAACATAGGAAAGAAATACGGACGACCTCGGTCGTCCGTTTTTAATGAAAAGAAAACGCCGATGAAGGGCGAGGACGGACGACCGAGCTCGCCCAAAAGAGACCACTCAGAACATATAAAAGATAAAAACAATCAGTCAAGCAAGAGTGACACATATAATGCAATGGACCCAAAGAACACTTATAAGATATGCGAAAACGCACTGCAGATGGCAAGACTAGAAGAACCCGGTCTGCTAACCACTGCATTACGCCAACTAGTGAGAGTGGGGCACACAAACGGCTCGAGAATTACTTATCCAGCTTTGGCGGACGTTGACTGCATTCAGCTAGCCGCGGCCGGAATCCCCACGGAACACGAACAATTACAGGAAATAGTAAAGCAAGTATACGAAAGAAGAGGCGTAAAATACAATTTGGAAAATATATATATACAAATGGTAACAACATACGGCCGAATAGGATTTGACCCCAATAAGACATGGCCAGAAGATCATTACCATACATATCATCCGTAATGGATCTTTTAGTTCTCCAAATTAATACAATGAGAAGCGTACAAGTAAACTACGAGTTGCGTAAATTAGCAGAAGAACTTAAAGCTGACATACTATGCTTGCAAGAACCGTACTCCCGGGAGGGTAAAATCCCAGGAATGACAGCCACGGCTCAAATAATCATGAAGGGAGAAAGACCAATGTCTGCAATAGTAATTTTAAATAGTAATATAAGAACAATAGTATTAAATCAATTTACAAATGAACATGTTGTAACAATCGAAGTACACGCCAAAAACACTAAGTGGTATTTAGTATCAATATATTGTCAGTATAGAGAGCCAATAACTATGTACCTAGAACAACTAAAGGAAATATGTAGAACTCTACAGGGCCATCAAGTAATCATAGCAATGGATGCAAACGCAAAGTCATTCCTGTGGCACAGCGGAGAACAAGACGAAAAAGGTCAGGAATTAGAAGATGCAATAAGTGAATTAAATCTAGATATAATAAACGCACCTAGCGAGATACCAACATATTCAAATAGAGCAGGGGCAAAAACAAATATAGATGTAACACTGGCAAATAACAGGGCTACCAATAAAATAGATAAATGGGAGGTATTGGAGAATGCAACGACCAGTGATCATAATGTAATAAAGTATATACTAAAATCAGAACAGAATGTGGCGCCACAGGAATGGCTTTCAGAATATGACTATAAAAAGGTAGACTGGGAAAGACTCTCCCGGGAGTACAGCCCGCCAGAGCTGGATGAGGATCTCGAGGTTGATGAAACAGCGGAGCAGATAGTTCAAAGTATAAAGGAAGTAATAGAAGCAGTCGTACCAAAGAGAAGCAGAGTCCAAAGCGTGCACCCGGCACCATGGACTCCAGAACTAAGTGACCTACGTCAGGCTACGCGCAGGGCAAGACGCAGGTATCAGCGCACATTTAACCCACAAGACAGGGAGCATAGACTGCGTATATACAGACAACTAAGGGAGAGATATAAAAGAGAAATTATAGAAGTTAGAAAAAGAAGCTGGGAAAATTTCGTAAGAAATAACCTGGCAATGGATCCCTGGGGAAAGCCATACAAGTTAGCTAGGGAAAAAATAAGAGCTCCAACA
>NW_026047837.1:22500-32500 GCF_023864345.2 Schistocerca serialis cubense
CGCCAAACTCGCAACGCCAGCGGATGAACGGCGGAAGTTTCCCGCAGTCGTAATGTGCAATCCACACCTATAACTTGCGTTTCATGAAGAGTTATGTCCAATATGCGACATTCCCGCTGTCCCTATACATGAGCTGCGAGCTGTACCACGTACAAGCTACAGACGCGATCGCATTGCTCACTGTACGGATTCCCATGCCGAGCGATCAGCTAGGAAGCGCCCCATCCACGTCGGTACCCTTGGGCGTTGCACTCGCAGTCGCAAAAAACGTTGGGCAAATATATTTCTCCGATGCTGAGCGATCAGCTAGGAAGCGCCCCATCCATGTCGGTACTCGTACGCGTCGCACTCGCAGTCGCAAAAAACGCTGGGCAAATATATTTCTCGGAAGAGTAATGACAGTCCGAGCCTCCTGCGTGGGAAGAGTCTTTCTAGGCCCTGACCCACGGGAAGCGTGTAGCTTCCCCCATCCCGGACATTTCACGTCGTCACACTACCGGTATTGACTAATAGACTGATTGCTGATAATCATTAGCCACACACTGGGGGAAACGGCCGACAGGGGCGGCAACATAGTGGAGCCGCAGTGTCACTAATGTACAGAGATAGAACAGTTTCGACTGGAACCAGAGTAACCGTATACACGGCACTGATTAGTAATAGATGCAGAGCCATCAGAATACAGATAATATATACAACCGTCCCTATACATGCTGAAAGACTCTGCACACAATGAGAACCACACGTCAGCCAGACACTATCACACACTACTCTCTGCCTCTAACAGGCACACACACAATATCTAACCACCAGCATGGAAGAACATCCGGTGCATCCTCTCCGCCACATTACACAATCCACACTATCATAACCAGACCGGGAGGTCCACCCAGAAAACAGAATATCCCACCCTTCCGACATCCGCCATTGCTCAGCTAAGCCACGAACACCCACACATGTCCTACACAGGGGTGCACCCAACATCACAATACTGCCTCCTGTCACAGTACACAAACAATGGCAGGAATGAAAGACACAGATCTGCCACAACCTTGGAATCGGAGCGCCGCCTGTCATGAGCCACAAGTGCATCCTGACGTGACAAATCGGATGATCCCGCAGGCATGCACTTACGATAATCACTATCAACGAACCTGCCGCCCCCTCCCCCCCCAAAATACACCTTTCCCTACAACGTGTACCTTAACCTAAGCTATATTGTACCTTAACCTAAGCGATATTGTACCTTAACCTAAGGTATATCGTACCTTAACCTAACCTACATTGCGCCTTCACCTAACCTACGTTGTACCTTAACCTAACCTACGTTGTACCTTAACCTAACCTACGTTGTACCTTAACCTAACCTACGTTGTACCTTAACCTAACCTACGTTGTACCTTAACCTAACCTACGTTGTACCTTAACCTAACCTACGTTGTACCTTAACCTAACCTACGTTGTACCTTAACCTAACCTACGTTGTGCCTTAACCTAACCTACGTTGTGCCTTAACCTAACCTACGTTGTGCCTTAACCTAACCTACGTTGTGCCTTAACCTAACCTATGTTGTGCCTTAACCTAACCTATGTTGTGCCTTAACCTAACCTATGTTGTGCCTTAACCTAACCTATGTTGTGCCTTAACCTAACCTATGTTGTGCCTTAACCTAACCTATGTTGTGCCTTAACCTAACCTACGTTGTGCCTTAACCTAACCTACGTTGTGCCTTAACCTAACCTACGTTGTGCCTTAACCTAACCTACGTTGTGCCTTAACCTAACCTACGTTGTGCCTTAACCTAACCTACGTTGTGCCTTAACCTAACCTACGTTGTGCCTTAACCTAACCTACGTTGTGCCTTAACCTAACCTACGTTGTGCCTTAACCTAACCTACGTTGTGCCTTAACCTAACCTACGTTGTGCCTTAACCTAACCTACGTTGTGCCTTAACCTAACCTACGTTGTGCCTTAACCTAACCTACGTTGTGCCTTAACCTAACCTACGTTGTGCCTTAACCTAACCTACGTTGTGCCTTAACCTAACCTACGTTGTGCCTTAACCTAACCTACGTTGTGCCTTAACCTAACCTACGTTGTGCCTTAACCTAACCTACGTTGTGCCTTAACCTAACCTACGTTGTGCCTTAACCTAACCTACGTTGTGCCTTAACCTAACCTACGTTGTGCCTTAACCTAACCTACGTTGTGCCTTAACCTAACCTACGTTGTGCCTTAACCTAACCTACGTTGTGCCTTAACCTAACCTACGTTGTGCCTTAACCTAACCTACGTTGTGCCTTAACCTAACCTACGTTGTGCCTTAACCTAACCTATGTTGTGCATTAACCTAACCTATGTTGTGCCTTAACCTAACCTATGTTGTGCCTTAACCTAACCTATGTTGTGCCTTAACCTAACCTATGTTGTGCCTTAACCTAACCTATGTTGTGCCTTAACCTAACCTATGTTGTGCCTTAACCTAACCTATGTTGTGCCTTAACCTAACCTATGTTGTGCCTTAACCTAACCTATGTTGTGCCTTAACCTAACCTATGTTGTGCCTTAACCTAACCTATGTTGTGCCTTAACCTAACCTATGTTGTGCCTTAACCTAACCTATGTTGTGCCTTAACCTAACTAGTTGTGCCTTAACCTAACCTAGTTGTGCCTTAACCTAACCTACGTTGTGCCTTAACCTAACCTACGTTGTGCCTTAACCTAACCTACGTTGTGCCTTAACCTAACCTACGTTGTGCCTTAACCTAACCTACGTTGTGCCTTAACCTAACCTACGTTGTGCCTTAACCTAACCTACGTTGTGCCTTAACCTAACCTACGTTGTGCCTTAACCTAACCTACGTTGTGCCTTAACCTAACCTACGTTGTGCCTTAACCTAACCTACGTTGTGCCTTAACCTAACCTACGTTGTGCCTTAACCTAACCTACGTTGTGCCTTAACCTAACCTACGTTGTGCCTTAACCTAACCTACGTTGTGCCTTAACCTAACCTACGTTGTGCCTTAACCTAACCTACGTTGTGCCTTAACCTAACCTACGTTGTGCCTTAACCTAACCTACGTTGTGCCTTAACCTAACCTACGTTGTGCCTTAACCTAACCTACGTTGTGCCTTAACCTAACCTACGTTGTGCCTTAACCTAACCTATGTTGTGCCTTAACCTAACCTATGTTGTGCCTTAACCTAACCTATGTTGTGCCTTAACCTAACCTATGTTGTGCCTTAACCTAACCTATGTTGTGCCTTAACCTAACCTATGTTGTGCCTTAACCTAACCTATGTTGTGCCTTAACCTAACCTATGTTGTGCCTTAACCTAACCTATGTTGTGCCTTAACCTAACCTATGTTGTGCCTTAACCTAACCTACGTTGTGCCTTAACCTAACCCATATTGTACCTTAACCTAACCCATATTGTACCTTAACCTAACCCATATTGTACCTTAACCTAACCCATATTGTACCTTAACCTAACCCATATTGTACCTTAACGTAACCTAATTTGTGCCTTAACGTAACCTAATTTGTGCCTTAACGTAACCTAATTTGTGCCTTAACGTAACCTAATTTGTGCCTTAACGTAACCTAATTTGTGCCTTAACGTAACCTAATTTGTGCCTTAACGTAACCTAATTTGTGCCTTAACGTAACCTAATTTGTGCCTTAACGTAACCTAATTTGTGCCTTAACGTAACCTAATTTGTGCCTTAACGTAACCTAATTTGTGCCTTAACGTAACCTAATTTGTGCCTTAACGTAACCTAATTTGTGCCTTAACGTAACCTAATTTGTGCCTTAACGTAACCTAATTTGTGCCTTAACGTAACCTAATTTGTGCCTTAACGTAACCTAATTTGTGCCTTAACGTAACCTAATTTGTGCCTTAACGTAACCTAATTTGTGCCTTAACGTAACCCATGTTGTGCCTTAACGTAACCCATGTTGTGCCTTAACGTAACCCAATTTGTGCCTTAACGTAACCCATGTTGTGCCTTAACCTAACCTATATTGTGCCTCAACCTAACCTATATTGCGCCTTAACCTGACGCACGTTGTCGCTGAACCTGCTCTGTAATTGTTATGCAACTCGTTAAATTAGTGTAGTGTTGCCTAACCGCAACCCTCGCAATATAGTTCGCTATTCGCACTGCCCGGTCCCCTGTGTATCGCGTCATGTTAAACACCTTGCAGGTGTTGCTGACTTTCCACATGCTCCTGCTATACACTGTAATGTGGATAGCAGCAGGACGTACATGCCCCCCCCCCTTCCCCCCTGCCTTCGCAAGCTGGTCGTTGAGAAGTTTGCATGTTCAATGCCCTTCGCATGCCGACGTACTCAGCCTACGTTGTGGTACGGCCTGTCACCTGTCCGCCGATGTACGCAAAACCCACAAACTGTACTGCACATTGGTCCGTATGTACTGAATGATACATCGTGGCACATGTGTGACCGTACGACGACTGCGCCTAGCAACGGCAGACCATACAGTCCAAATATTGTGCACGCAGCTACGTGTCGTCTCCCTATAAGAGCTGGATTGCAGTGTGGTACGCCATTCAGACGTGTGGGAGGAACGGACGCCCTGGATGGCGATCAGCATGAGCAGTCTGTTGATGTAGTGGAGCGTGTATTCGGACGTAGTCGTCTCTTCTCACACACCGTGATAGCATGTTGCACCGCGTTCCACATCTGCGACATCCTGCAGAGGCCGGCTGACAGTCGTTCGCGCAATGGACACCGCATACGTACGGGGGCTACCTTCCACGTGTTCTCGAGGCGTGCACATGTTGTTGCGTCTATGTGGGCAGACGTAGTGTGTTGTGACACCTGACACAGGCATGCAATACTCGTTGCAAATGGCGATGGACGTCTACGTTTGCTGGTGACGTTACGCAAATGAACAACAGGTAACCCGTTGTGGTGCGGTTGTTCTCGCTAGAGGTGAATCAGTGTTGGCGACGATCGGTCGAGCTATTAACCGGTTGTTTCAGGGATACCCACCATGCCCACGAACGTGAAAGGGGACCCACCATGCCCACGAACGCGAAAGGGGATCTGGGTGTGAGGCGATACGCGGCGGTGGCTGGGTGGGACCGTCCCCGGCCGGTGAGGGGGGGCCGCCCGGCGTGCTGGCAGCGCGGTGCGTGGGCGCACGCGCTACAGCCGGCTGGTGGGGGCGGCCAGTGGCAGGCGCGCCGGCCGACGGACGCGGCAGGCGGCGCAGCTGCGCGCCGGCGCCCCCTGCTCGCGGCGCCTTGCGGCCAAAGTAGGTCCTCGCGGGCCCGGTGCGAAGCGCGGTGGCCATCTGCAGTGTGCTGGTCCGATTGAGGACTGTGTGCGCTGAGGATGCGCCGCCGCCCGGCGCTCGGCGCCGCGACGCCGTCTGCTGCTCGGTCGCCCCAGCGGTTCTCGCAGGTGGTTTGTATCGCAGCTGTGCGGACGTGTTGGCGCGTGCGCTGTGCTGGGAGAGTTCGCTTCGGCACCCAAGTGGGGCTTTTGTCCTTCTGTGGCGCTGGCGTTGGAGCTGCCGGTCACCGTAGGTGGCGCGTGTTGTCTCCCGCCGGCAATGCCACGACAGCACGCTCCCGGGCCTCTGTCGGCAGCGGCAAGCTCAGTTGGGAGCACGGGTGGTCGCACCTAAAGCGTCTACTCGCCTAACTCCGGGCGATTGCGCCTCTCTCGAACCCGACCAAGTACTTAGGACGGCGCTGCGCGCCGCCGGGACCTGAGAGGGTTTCGAGGTGTGTTGTGCAGGGGAGCTCAGCCTCCTCCTGTTTGCAGAATAATTGAGCGGACGCTTGCGTGTTCGCGCGGGCCCCCGGGACACACTCCCGGGCGGCCGGCTGCTCAGCTCTAGTTGACGCAGCTCCCTGGTTGATCCTGCCAGTAGTCATATGCTTGTCTCAAAGATTAAGCCATGCATGTCTCAGTACAAGCCGCATTAAGGTGAAACCGCGAATGGCTCATTAAATCAGTTATGGTTCCTTAGATCGTACCCACGTTACTTGGATAACTGTGGTAATTCTAGAGCTAATACATGCAAACAGAGTCCCGACCAGAGATGGAAGGGACGCTTTTATTAGATCAAAACCAATCGGTCGGCTCGTCCGGTCCGTTTGCCTTGGTGACTCTGAATAACTTTGGGCTGATCGCACGGTCCTCGTACCGGCGACGCATCTTTCAAATGTCTGCCTTATCAACTGTCGATGGTAGGTTCTGCGCCTACCATGGTTGTAACGGGTAACGGGGAATCAGGGTTCGATTCCGGAGAGGGAGCCTGAGAAACGGCTACCACATCCAAGGAAGGCAGCAGGCGCGCAAATTACCCACTCCCGGCACGGGGAGGTAGTGACGAAAAATAACGATACGGGACTCATCCGAGGCCCCGTAATCGGAATGAGTACACTTTAAATCCTTTAACGAGTATCTATTGGAGGGCAAGTCTGGTGCCAGCAGCCGCGGTAATTCCAGCTCCAATAGCGTATATTAAAGTTGTTGCGGTTAAAAAGCTCGTAGTTGGATTTGTGTCCCACGCTGTTGGTTCACCGCCCGTCGGTGTTTAACTGGCATGTATCGTGGGACGTCCTGCCGGTGGGGCGAGCCGAAGGCGTGCGACCGCCTCGTGCGTGCTCGTGCGTCCCGAGGCGGACCCCGTTGAAATCCTACCAGGGTGCTCTTTATTGAGTGTCTCGGTGGGCCGGCACGTTTACTTTGAACAAATTAGAGTGCTTAAAGCAGGCAAGCCCGCCTGAATACTGTGTGCATGGAATAATGGAATAGGACCTCGGTTCTATTTTGTTGGTTTTCGGAACCCGAGGTAATGATTAATAGGGACAGGCGGGGGCATTCGTATTGCGACGTTAGAGGTGAAATTCTTGGATCGTCGCAAGACGAACAGAAGCGAAAGCATTTGCCAAGTATGTTTTCATTAATCAAGAACGAAAGTTAGAGGTTCGAAGGCGATCAGATACCGCCCTAGTTCTAACCATAAACGATGCCAGCCAGCGATCCGCCGCAGTTCCTCCGATGACTCGGCGGGCAGCCTCCGGGAAACCAAAGCTTTTGGGTTCCGGGGGAAGTATGGTTGCAAAGCTGAAACTTAAAGGAATTGACGGAAGGGCACCACCAGGAGTGGAGCCTGCGGCTTAATTTGACTCAACACGGGAAACCTCACCAGGCCCGGACACCGGAAGGATTGACAGATTGATAGCTCTTTCTTGATTCGGTGGGTGGTGGTGCATGGCCGTTCTTAGTTGGTGGAGCGATTTGTCTGGTTAATTCCGATAACGAACGAGACTCTAGCCTGCTAACTAGTCGCGTGACATCCTTCGTGCTGTCAGCGATTACTTTTCTTCTTAGAGGGACAGGCGGCTTCTAGCCGCACGAGATTGAGCAATAACAGGTCTGTGATGCCCTTAGATGTTCTGGGCCGCACGCGCGCTACACTGAAGGAATCAGCGTGTCTTCCTAGGCCGAAAGGTCGGGGTAACCCGCTGAACCTCCTTCGTGCTAGGGATTGGGGCTTGCAATTGTTCCCCATGAACGAGGAATTCCCAGTAAGCGCGAGTCATAAGCTCGCGTTGATTACGTCCCTGCCCTTTGTACACACCGCCCGTCGCTACTACCGATTGAATGATTTAGTGAGGTCTTCGGACTGGTACGCGGCATTGACTCTGTCGTTGCCGATGCTACCGGAAAGATGACCAAACTTGATCATTTAGAGGAAGTAAAAGTCGTAACAAGGTTTCCGTAGGTGAACCTGCGGAAGGATCATTACCGACTAGACTGCATGTCTTTCGATGTGCGTGTCGTGTCGCGCAACACGCAGCTACCTGTACGGCTCGCAGTAGCCGTGCGCCGCGTGCGGAACCACGCGTTCGTCTCAAAACTAACGGCAATGTTGTGTGGTACGAGCGCTGAAGCGCTGGAGCGGCTGGCCTGCGGCACCTGGCGCCTGGCGCCGGTTTTGAATGACTTTCGCCCGACTGCCTGTCCGCTCCGGTGTGGAGCCGTACGACGCCCATCGGCCGTGAGGCCGTTGGACACTGAACGCTGGAACAGGGCCGCCACACGCCTCAGTCCCGCCTATGCAACTGTCTCGAAAGAGATGGTGGAAACTATGAAAAGATCACCCAGGACGGTGGATCACTCGGCTCGTGGGTCGATGAAGAACGCAGCAAATTGCGCGTCGACATGTGAACTGCAGGACACATGAACATCGACGTTTCGAACGCACATTGCGGTCCATGGATTCCGTTCCCGGGCCACGTCTGGCTGAGGGTCGGCTACGTATACTGAAGCGCGCGGCGTTTGCCCCGCTTCGCAGACCTGGGAGTGTCGTGGCCGCCTGTGGGGCCGGCCGCGTCTCCTTAAACGTGCGATGCGCGCCCGTCGCCTGGCGGTTCGCATACCGGTACTTACTCGGTAGCGTGCACAGCCGGCTGGCGGTGTGGCGTGCGACACCTCGTACAACGACCTCAGAGCAGGCGAGACTACCCGCTGAATTTAAGCATATTACTAAGCGGAGGAAAAGAAACTAACAAGGATTCCCCCAGTAGCGGCGAGCGAACAGGGAAGAGTCCAGCACCGAACCCCGCAGGCTGCCGCCTGTCGTGGCATGTGGTGTTTGGGAGGGTCCACTACCCCGACGCCTCGCGCCGAGCCCAAGTCCAACTTGAATGAGGCCACGGCCCGTAGAGGGTGCCAGGCCCGTAGCGGCCGGTGCGAGCGTCGGCGGGACCTCTCCTTCGAGTCGGGTTGCTTGAGAGTGCAGCTCCAAGTGGGTGGTAAACTCCATCTGAGACTAAATATGACCACGAGACCGATAGCGAACAAGTACCGTGAGGGAAAGTTGAAAAGAACTTTGAAGAGAGAGTTCAAAAGTACGTGAAACCGTTCTGGGGTAAACGTGAGAAGTCCGAAAGGTCGAACGGGTGAGATTCACGCCCATCCGGCCACTGGCCTCCGCCCTCGGCAGATGGGGCCGGCCGCCCGCGCGGAGCAATTCGCGGCGGGGTCGTGTCCGGTTGCCTTTCCACTCGCCGCGGGGCGGGGCCGTTCCGGTGTGCGGTGGGCCGCACTTCTCCCCTAGTAGGACGTCGCGACCCGCTGGGTGCCGGCCTACGGCCCGGGTGCGCAGCCTGTCCTTCCGCGGGCCTCGGTTCGCGTCTGTTGGGCAGAGCCCCGGTGTCCTGGCTGGCTGCCCGGCGGTATATCTGGAGGAGTCGATTCGCCCCTTTGGGCGCTCGGGCTCCCGGCAAGCGCGCGCGGTTCTTCCCGGATGACGGACCTACCTGGCCCGGCCCCGGACCCGCGCCGCTGTTGGCTCGGGATGCTCTCGGGCGGAATAATCGCTCCCGTCAGCGGCGCTTCAGCTTTGGACAATTTCACGACCCGTCTTGAAACACGGACCAAGGAGTCTAACATGTGCGCGAGTCATTGGGCTGTACGAAACCTAAAGGCGTAATGAAAGTGAAGGTCTCGCCTTGCGCGGGCCGAGGGAGGATGGGGCTTCCCCGCCCTTCACGGGGCGGCGGCCTCCGCACTCCCGGGGCGTCTCGTCCTCATTGCGAGGTGAGGCGCACCTAGAGCGTACACGTTGGGACCCGAAAGATGGTGAACTATGCCTGGCCAGGACGAAGTCAGGGGAAACCCTGATGGAGGTCCGTAGCGATTCTGACGTGCAAATCGATCGTCGGAGCTGGGTATAGGGGCGAAAGACTAATCGAACCATCTAGTAGCTGGTTCCCTCCGAAGTTTCCCTCAGGATAGCTGGTGCTCGTACGAGTCTCATCCGGTAAAGCGAATGATTAGAGGCCTTGGGGCCGAAACGACCTCAACCTATTCTCAAACTTTAAATGGGTGAGATCTCCGGCTTGCTTAATATGCAGAAGCCGCGAGCAAACGACTCGGATCGGAGTGCCAAGTGGGCCACTTTTGGTAAGCAGAACTGGCGCTGTGGGATGAACCAAACGCC
>NW_026047837.1:37500-42500 GCF_023864345.2 Schistocerca serialis cubense
TGCGCCTTCACCTAACCTACGTTGTACCTTAACCTAACCTACGTTGTACCTTAACCTAACCTACGTTGTACCTTAACCTAACCTACGTTGTACCTTAACCTAACCTACGTTGTACCTTAACCTAACCTACGTTGTACCTTAACCTAACCTACGTTGTACCTTAACCTAACCTACGTTGTACCTTAACCTAACCTACGTTGTACCTTAACCTAACCTACGTTGTGCCTTAACCTAACCTACGTTGTGCCTTAACCTAACCTACGTTGTGCCTTAACCTAACCTACGTTGTGCCTTAACCTAACCTACGTTGTGCCTTAACCTAACCTACGTTGTGCCTTAACCTAACCTATGTTGTGCCTTAACCTAACCTATGTTGTGCCTTAACCTAACCTATGTTGTGCCTTAACCTAACCTATGTTGTGCCTTAACCTAACCTATGTTGTGCCTTAACCTAACCTATGTTGTGCCTTAACCTAACCTATGTTGTGCCTTAACCTAACCTATGTTGTGCCTTAACCTAACCTATGTTGTGCCTTAACCTAACCTATGTTGTGCCTTAACCTAACCTATGTTGTGCCTTAACCTAACCTATGTTGTGCCTTAACCTAACCTATGTTGTGCCTTAACCTAACCTATGTTGTGCCTTAACCTAACCTACGTTGTGCCTTAACCTAACCTACGTTGTGCCTTAACCTAACCTACGTTGTGCCTTAACCTAACCTACGTTGTGCCTTAACCTAACCTACGTTGTGCCTTAACCTAACCTACGTTGTGCCTTAACCTAACCTACGTTGTGCCTTAACCTAACCTACGTTGTGCCTTAACCTAACCTACGTTGTGCCTTAACCTAACCTACGTTGTGCCTTAACCTAACCTACGTTGTGCCTTAACCTAACCTACGTTGTGCCTTAACCTAACCTACGTTGTGCCTTAACCTAACCTACGTTGTGCCTTAACCTAACCTACGTTGTGCCTTAACCTAACCTACGTTGTGCCTTAACCTAACCTACGTTGTGCCTTAACCTAACCTACGTTGTGCCTTAACCTAACCTACGTTGTGCCTTAACCTAACCTACGTTGTGCCTTAACCTAACCTACGTTGTGCCTTAACCTAACCTACGTTGTGCCTTAACCTAACCTACGTTGTGCCTTAACCTAACCTACGTTGTGCCTTAACCTAACCTACGTTGTGCCTTAACCTAACCTATGTTGTGCCTTAACCTAACCTATGTTGTGCCTTAACCTAACCTATGTTGTGCCTTAACCTAACCTATGTTGTGCCTTAACCTAACCTATGTTGTGCCTTAACCTAACCTATGTTGTGCCTTAACCTAACCTATGTTGTGCCTTAACCTAACCTATGTTGTGCCTTAACCTAACCTACGTTGTGCCTTAACCTAACCCATATTGTACCTTAACCTAACCCATATTGTACCTTAACCTAACCCATATTGTACCTTAACCTAACCCATATTGTACCTTAACCTAACCCATATTGTACCTTAACGTAACCTAATTTGTGCCTTAACGTAACCTAATTTGTGCCTTAACGTAACCTAATTTGTGCCTTAACGTAACCTAATTTGTGCCTTAACGTAACCTAATTTGTGCCTTAACGTAACCTAATTTGTGCCTTAACGTAACCTAATTTGTGCCTTAACGTAACCTAATTTGTGCCTTAACGTAACCTAATTTGTGCCTTAACGTAACCTAATTTGTGCCTTAACGTAACCTAATTTGTGCCTTAACGTAACCTAATTTGTGCCTTAACGTAACCTAATTTGTGCCTTAACGTAACCTAATTTGTGCCTTAACGTAACCTAATTTGTGCCTTAACGTAACCTAATTTGTGCCTTAACGTAACCTAATTTGTGCCTTAACGTAACCTAATTTGTGCCTTAACGTAACCTAATTTGTGCCTTAACGTAACCTAATTTGTGCCTTAACGTAACCTAATTTGTGCCTTAACGTAACCCATGTTGTGCCTTAACGTAACCCATGTTGTGCCTTAACGTAACCCAATTTGTGCCTTAACGTAACCCATGTTGTGCCTTAACCTAACCTATATTGTGCCTCAACCTAACCTATATTGCGCCTTAACCTGACGCACGTTGTCGCTGAACCTGCTCTGTAATTGTTATGCAACTCGTTAAATTAGTGTAGTGTTGCCTAACCGCAACCCTCGCAATATAGTTCGCTATTCGCACTGCCCGGTCCCCTGTGTATCGCGTCATGTTAAACACCTTGCAGGTGTTGCTGACTTTCCACATGCTCCTGCTATACACTGTAATGTGGATAGCAGCAGGACGTACATGCCCCCCCCCCTTCCCCCCTGCCTTCGCAAGCTGGTCGTTGAGAAGTTTGCATGTTCAATGCCCTTCGCATGCCGACGTACTCAGCCTACGTTGTGGTACGGCCTGTCACCTGTCCGCCGATGTACGCAAAACCCACAAACTGTACTGCACATTGGTCCGTATGTACTGAATGATACATCGTGGCACATGTGTGACCGTACGACGACTGCGCCTAGCAACGGCAGACCATACAGTCCAAATATTGTGCACGCAGCTACGTGTCGTCTCCCTATAAGAGCTGGATTGCAGTGTGGTACGCCATTCAGACGTGTGGGAGGAACGGACGCCCTGGATGGCGATCAGCATGAGCAGTCTGTTGATGTAGTGGAGCGTGTATTCGGACGTAGTCGTCTCTTCTCACACACCGTGATAGCATGTTGCACCGCGTTCCACATCTGCGACATCCTGCAGAGGCCGGCTGACAGTCGTTCGCGCAATGGACACCGCATACGTACGGGGGCTACCTTCCACGTGTTCTCGAGGCGTGCACATGTTGTTGCGTCTATGTGGGCAGACGTAGTGTGTTGTGACACCTGACACAGGCATGCAATACTCGTTGCAAATGGCGATGGACGTCTACGTTTGCTGGTGACGTTACGCAAATGAACAACAGGTAACCCGTTGTGGTGCGGTTGTTCTCGCTAGAGGTGAATCAGTGTTGGCGACGATCGGTCGAGCTATTAACCGGTTGTTTCAGGGATACCCACCATGCCCACGAACGTGAAAGGGGACCCACCATGCCCACGAACGCGAAAGGGGATCTGGGTGTGAGGCGATACGCGGCGGTGGCTGGGTGGGACCGTCCCCGGCCGGTGAGGGGGGGCCGCCCGGCGTGCTGGCAGCGCGGTGCGTGGGCGCACGCGCTACAGCCGGCTGGTGGGGGCGGCCAGTGGCAGGCGCGCCGGCCGACGGACGCGGCAGGCGGCGCAGCTGCGCGCCGGCGCCCCCTGCTCGCGGCGCCTTGCGGCCAAAGTAGGTCCTCGCGGGCCCGGTGCGAAGCGCGGTGGCCATCTGCAGTGTGCTGGTCCGATTGAGGACTGTGTGCGCTGAGGATGCGCCGCCGCCCGGCGCTCGGCGCCGCGACGCCGTCTGCTGCTCGGTCGCCCCAGCGGTTCTCGCAGGTGGTTTGTATCGCAGCTGTGCGGACGTGTTGGCGCGTGCGCTGTGCTGGGAGAGTTCGCTTCGGCACCCAAGTGGGGCTTTTGTCCTTCTGTGGCGCTGGCGTTGGAGCTGCCGGTCACCGTAGGTGGCGCGTGTTGTCTCCCGCCGGCAATGCCACGACAGCACGCTCCCGGGCCTCTGTCGGCAGCGGCAAGCTCAGTTGGGAGCACGGGTGGTCGCACCTAAAGCGTCTACTCGCCTAACTCCGGGCGATTGCGCCTCTCTCGAACCCGACCAAGTACTTAGGACGGCGCTGCGCGCCGCCGGGACCTGAGAGGGTTTCGAGGTGTGTTGTGCAGGGGAGCTCAGCCTCCTCCTGTTTGCAGAATAATTGAGCGGACGCTTGCGTGTTCGCGCGGGCCCCCGGGACACACTCCCGGGCGGCCGGCTGCTCAGCTCTAGTTGACGCAGCTCCCTGGTTGATCCTGCCAGTAGTCATATGCTTGTCTCAAAGATTAAGCCATGCATGTCTCAGTACAAGCCGCATTAAGGTGAAACCGCGAATGGCTCATTAAATCAGTTATGGTTCCTTAGATCGTACCCACGTTACTTGGATAACTGTGGTAATTCTAGAGCTAATACATGCAAACAGAGTCCCGACCAGAGATGGAAGGGACGCTTTTATTAGATCAAAACCAATCGGTCGGCTCGTCCGGTCCGTTTGCCTTGGTGACTCTGAATAACTTTGGGCTGATCGCACGGTCCTCGTACCGGCGACGCATCTTTCAAATGTCTGCCTTATCAACTGTCGATGGTAGGTTCTGCGCCTACCATGGTTGTAACGGGTAACGGGGAATCAGGGTTCGATTCCGGAGAGGGAGCCTGAGAAACGGCTACCACATCCAAGGAAGGCAGCAGGCGCGCAAATTACCCACTCCCGGCACGGGGAGGTAGTGACGAAAAATAACGATACGGGACTCATCCGAGGCCCCGTAATCGGAATGAGTACACTTTAAATCCTTTAACGAGTATCTATTGGAGGGCAAGTCTGGTGCCAGCAGCCGCGGTAATTCCAGCTCCAATAGCGTATATTAAAGTTGTTGCGGTTAAAAAGCTCGTAGTTGGATTTGTGTCCCACGCTGTTGGTTCACCGCCCGTCGGTGTTTAACTGGCATGTATCGTGGGACGTCCTGCCGGTGGGGCGAGCCGAAGGCGTGCGACCGCCTCGTGCGTGCTCGTGCGTCCCGAGGCGGACCCCGTTGAAATCCTACCAGGGTGCTCTTTATTGAGTGTCTCGGTGGGCCGGCACGTTTACTTTGAACAAATTAGAGTGCTTAAAGCAGGCAAGCCCGCCTGAATACTGTGTGCATGGAATAATGGAATAGGACCTCGGTTCTATTTTGTTGGTTTTCGGAACCCGAGGTAATGATTAATAGGGACAGGCGGGGGCATTCGTATTGCGACGTTAGAGGTGAAATTCTTGGATCGTCGCAAGACGAACAGAAGCGAAAGCATTTGCCAAGTATGTTTTCATTAATCAAGAAC
>NW_026047837.1:50000-55000 GCF_023864345.2 Schistocerca serialis cubense
CACTACCGGTATTGACTAATAGACTGATTGCTGATAATCATTAGCCACACACTGGGGGAAACGGCCGACAGGGGCGGCAACATAGTGGAGCCGCAGTGTCACTAATGTACAGAGATAGAACAGTTTCGACTGGAACCAGAGTAACCGTATACACGGCACTGATTAGTAATAGATGCAGAGCCATCAGAATACAGATAATATATACAACCGTCCCTATACATGCTGAAAGACTCTGCACACAATGAGAACCACACGTCAGCCAGACACTATCACACACTACTCTCTGCCTCTAACAGGCACACACACAATATCTAACCACCAGCATGGAAGAACATCCGGTGCATCCTCTCCGCCACATTACACAATCCACACTATCATAACCAGACCGGGAGGTCCACCCAGAAAACAGAATATCCCACCCTTCCGACATCCGCCATTGCTCAGCTAAGCCACGAACACCCACACATGTCCTACACAGGGGTGCACCCAACATCACAATACTGCCTCCTGTCACAGTACACAAACAATGGCAGGAATGAAAGACACAGATCTGCCACAACCTTGGAATCGGAGCGCCGCCTGTCATGAGCCACAAGTGCATCCTGACGTGACAAATCGGATGATCCCGCAGGCATGCACTTACGATAATCACTATCAACGAACCTGCCGCCCCCTCCCCCCCCAAAATACACCTTTCCCTACAACGTGTACCTTAACCTAAGCTATATTGTACCTTAACCTAAGCGATATTGTACCTTAACCTAAGGTATATCGTACCTTAACCTAACCTACATTGCGCCTTCACCTAACCTACGTTGTACCTTAACCTAACCTACGTTGTACCTTAACCTAACCTACGTTGTACCTTAACCTAACCTACGTTGTACCTTAACCTAACCTACGTTGTACCTTAACCTAACCTACGTTGTACCTTAACCTAACCTACGTTGTACCTTAACCTAACCTACGTTGTACCTTAACCTAACCTACGTTGTACCTTAACCTAACCTACGTTGTGCCTTAACCTAACCTACGTTGTGCCTTAACCTAACCTACGTTGTGCCTTAACCTAACCTACGTTGTGCCTTAACCTAACCTACGTTGTGCCTTAACCTAACCTACGTTGTGCCTTAACCTAACCTATGTTGTGCCTTAACCTAACCTATGTTGTGCCTTAACCTAACCTATGTTGTGCCTTAACCTAACCTATGTTGTGCCTTAACCTAACCTATGTTGTGCCTTAACCTAACCTATGTTGTGCCTTAACCTAACCTATGTTGTGCCTTAACCTAACCTATGTTGTGCCTTAACCTAACCTATGTTGTGCCTTAACCTAACCTATGTTGTGCCTTAACCTAACCTATGTTGTGCCTTAACCTAACCTATGTTGTGCCTTAACCTAACCTATGTTGTGCCTTAACCTAACCTATGTTGTGCCTTAACCTAACCTACGTTGTGCCTTAACCTAACCTACGTTGTGCCTTAACCTAACCTACGTTGTGCCTTAACCTAACCTACGTTGTGCCTTAACCTAACCTACGTTGTGCCTTAACCTAACCTACGTTGTGCCTTAACCTAACCTACGTTGTGCCTTAACCTAACCTACGTTGTGCCTTAACCTAACCTACGTTGTGCCTTAACCTAACCTACGTTGTGCCTTAACCTAACCTACGTTGTGCCTTAACCTAACCTACGTTGTGCCTTAACCTAACCTACGTTGTGCCTTAACCTAACCTACGTTGTGCCTTAACCTAACCTACGTTGTGCCTTAACCTAACCTACGTTGTGCCTTAACCTAACCTACGTTGTGCCTTAACCTAACCTACGTTGTGCCTTAACCTAACCTACGTTGTGCCTTAACCTAACCTACGTTGTGCCTTAACCTAACCTACGTTGTGCCTTAACCTAACCTACGTTGTGCCTTAACCTAACCTACGTTGTGCCTTAACCTAACCTACGTTGTGCCTTAACCTAACCTACGTTGTGCCTTAACCTAACCTACGTTGTGCCTTAACCTAACCTACGTTGTGCCTTAACCTAACCTACGTTGTGCCTTAACCTAACCTACGTTGTGCCTTAACCTAACCTACGTTGTGCCTTAACCTAACCTACGTTGTGCCTTAACCTAACCTATGTTGTGCCTTAACCTAACCTATGTTGTGCCTTAACCTAACCTATGTTGTGCCTTAACCTAACCTATGTTGTGCCTTAACCTAACCTATGTTGTGCCTTAACCTAACCTATGTTGTGCCTTAACCTAACCTATGTTGTGCCTTAACCTAACCTATGTTGTGCCTTAACCTAACCTATGTTGTGCCTTAACCTAACCTACGTTGTGCCTTAACCTAACCCATATTGTACCTTAACCTAACCCATATTGTACCTTAACCTAACCCATATTGTACCTTAACCTAACCCATATTGTACCTTAACCTAACCCATATTGTACCTTAACGTAACCTAATTTGTGCCTTAACGTAACCTAATTTGTGCCTTAACGTAACCTAATTTGTGCCTTAACGTAACCTAATTTGTGCCTTAACGTAACCTAATTTGTGCCTTAACGTAACCTAATTTGTGCCTTAACGTAACCTAATTTGTGCCTTAACGTAACCTAATTTGTGCCTTAACGTAACCTAATTTGTGCCTTAACGTAACCTAATTTGTGCCTTAACGTAACCTAATTTGTGCCTTAACGTAACCTAATTTGTGCCTTAACGTAACCTAATTTGTGCCTTAACGTAACCTAATTTGTGCCTTAACGTAACCTAATTTGTGCCTTAACGTAACCTAATTTGTGCCTTAACGTAACCTAATTTGTGCCTTAACGTAACCTAATTTGTGCCTTAACGTAACCTAATTTGTGCCTTAACGTAACCCATGTTGTGCCTTAACGTAACCCATGTTGTGCCTTAACGTAACCCAATTTGTGCCTTAACGTAACCCATGTTGTGCCTTAACCTAACCTATATTGTGCCTCAACCTAACCTATATTGCGCCTTAACCTGACGCACGTTGTCGCTGAACCTGCTCTGTAATTGTTATGCAACTCGTTAAATTAGTGTAGTGTTGCCTAACCGCAACCCTCGCAATATAGTTCGCTATTCGCACTGCCCGGTCCCCTGTGTATCGCGTCATGTTAAACACCTTGCAGGTGTTGCTGACTTTCCACATGCTCCTGCTATACACTGTAATGTGGATAGCAGCAGGACGTACATGCCCCCCCCCCTTCCCCCCTGCCTTCGCAAGCTGGTCGTTGAGAAGTTTGCATGTTCAATGCCCTTCGCATGCCGACGTACTCAGCCTACGTTGTGGTACGGCCTGTCACCTGTCCGCCGATGTACGCAAAACCCACAAACTGTACTGCACATTGGTCCGTATGTACTGAATGATACATCGTGGCACATGTGTGACCGTACGACGACTGCGCCTAGCAACGGCAGACCATACAGTCCAAATATTGTGCACGCAGCTACGTGTCGTCTCCCTATAAGAGCTGGATTGCAGTGTGGTACGCCATTCAGACGTGTGGGAGGAACGGACGCCCTGGATGGCGATCAGCATGAGCAGTCTGTTGATGTAGTGGAGCGTGTATTCGGACGTAGTCGTCTCTTCTCACACACCGTGATAGCATGTTGCACCGCGTTCCACATCTGCGACATCCTGCAGAGGCCGGCTGACAGTCGTTCGCGCAATGGACACCGCATACGTACGGGGGCTACCTTCCACGTGTTCTCGAGGCGTGCACATGTTGTTGCGTCTATGTGGGCAGACGTAGTGTGTTGTGACACCTGACACAGGCATGCAATACTCGTTGCAAATGGCGATGGACGTCTACGTTTGCTGGTGACGTTACGCAAATGAACAACAGGTAACCCGTTGTGGTGCGGTTGTTCTCGCTAGAGGTGAATCAGTGTTGGCGACGATCGGTCGAGCTATTAACCGGTTGTTTCAGGGATACCCACCATGCCCACGAACGTGAAAGGGGACCCACCATGCCCACGAACGCGAAAGGGGATCTGGGTGTGAGGCGATACGCGGCGGTGGCTGGGTGGGACCGTCCCCGGCCGGTGAGGGGGGGCCGCCCGGCGTGCTGGCAGCGCGGTGCGTGGGCGCACGCGCTACAGCCGGCTGGTGGGGGCGGCCAGTGGCAGGCGCGCCGGCCGACGGACGCGGCAGGCGGCGCAGCTGCGCGCCGGCGCCCCCTGCTCGCGGCGCCTTGCGGCCAAAGTAGGTCCTCGCGGGCCCGGTGCGAAGCGCGGTGGCCATCTGCAGTGTGCTGGTCCGATTGAGGACTGTGTGCGCTGAGGATGCGCCGCCGCCCGGCGCTCGGCGCCGCGACGCCGTCTGCTGCTCGGTCGCCCCAGCGGTTCTCGCAGGTGGTTTGTATCGCAGCTGTGCGGACGTGTTGGCGCGTGCGCTGTGCTGGGAGAGTTCGCTTCGGCACCCAAGTGGGGCTTTTGTCCTTCTGTGGCGCTGGCGTTGGAGCTGCCGGTCACCGTAGGTGGCGCGTGTTGTCTCCCGCCGGCAATGCCACGACAGCACGCTCCCGGGCCTCTGTCGGCAGCGGCAAGCTCAGTTGGGAGCACGGGTGGTCGCACCTAAAGCGTCTACTCGCCTAACTCCGGGCGATTGCGCCTCTCTCGAACCCGACCAAGTACTTAGGACGGCGCTGCGCGCCGCCGGGACCTGAGAGGGTTTCGAGGTGTGTTGTGCAGGGGAGCTCAGCCTCCTCCTGTTTGCAGAATAATTGAGCGGACGCTTGCGTGTTCGCGCGGGCCCCCGGGACACACTCCCGGGCGGCCGGCTGCTCAGCTCTAGTTGACGCAGCTCCCTGGTTGATCCTGCCAGTAGTCATATGCTTGTCTCAAAGATTAAGCCATGCATGTCTCAGTACAAGCCGCATTAAGGTGAAACCGCGAATGGCTCATTAAATCAGTTATGGTTCCTTAGATCGTACCCACGTTACTTGGATAACTGTGGTAATTCTAGAGCTAATA
>NW_026047837.1:62500-69779 GCF_023864345.2 Schistocerca serialis cubense
TATGGGACGCCAAGCCGACTAAGACATCGATGGGCCCACAGTGCCCATCTTTCGACGCCACCCACAAAGCATGCAGCCTGTGTCGACCACAGCACCCAAACGCCAGTGCCTCTGCCGCACGAAGTCGTGGACCGGCAATCACACCACCCGCACCCGCTCGTGCCCCACCCCAACCGCCAAACTCGCAACGCCAGCGGATGAACGGCGGAAGTTTCCCGCAGTCGTAATGTGCAATCCACACCTATAACTTGCGTTTCATGAAGAGTTATGTCCAATATGCGACATTCCCGCTGTCCCTATACATGAGCTGCGAGCTGTACCACGTACAAGCTACAGACGCGATCGCATTGCTCACTGTACGGATTCCCATGCCGAGCGATCAGCTAGGAAGCGCCCCATCCACGTCGGTACCCTTGGGCGTTGCACTCGCAGTCGCAAAAAACGTTGGGCAAATATATTTCTCCGATGCTGAGCGATCAGCTAGGAAGCGCCCCATCCATGTCGGTACTCGTACGCGTCGCACTCGCAGTCGCAAAAAACGCTGGGCAAATATATTTCTCGGAAGAGTAATGACAGTCCGAGCCTCCTGCGTGGGAAGAGTCTTTCTAGGCCCTGACCCACGGGAAGCGTGTAGCTTCCCCATCCCGGACATTTCACGTCGTCACACTACCGGTATTGACTAATAGACTGATTGCTGATAATCATTAGCCACACACTGGGGGAAACGGCCGACAGGGGCGGCAACATAGTGGAGCCGCAGTGTCACTAATGTACAGAGATAGAACAGTTTCGACTGGAACCAGAGTAACCGTATACACGGCACTGATTAGTAATAGATGCAGAGCCATCAGAATACAGATAATATATACAACCGTCCCTATACATGCTGAAAGACTCTGCACACAATGAGAACCACACGTCAGCCAGACACTATCACACACTACTCTCTGCCTCTAACAGGCACACACACAATATCTAACCACCAGCATGGAAGAACATCCGGTGCATCCTCTCCGCCACATTACACAATCCACACTATCATAACCAGACCGGGAGGTCCACCCAGAAAACAGAATATCCCACCCTTCCGACATCCGCCATTGCTCAGCTAAGCCACGAACACCCACACATGTCCTACACAGGGGTGCAACATCACAATACTGCCTCCTGTCACAGTTACACAAACAATGGCAGGAATGAAAGACACAGATCTGCCACAACCTTGGAAATCGGAGCGCCGCCTGTCATGAGCCACAAGTGCATCTGACGTGACAAATCGGATGATCCCGCAGGCATGCACTTACGATAATCACTATCAACGAACCTGCGCCCCCCTCCCCCCCCAAAATACACCTTTCCCTACAACGTGTACCTTAACCTAAGCTATATTGTACCTTAACCTAAGCGATATTGTACCTTAACCTAAGGTATATTCGTACCTTAACCTAACCTACATTGCGCCTTCACCTAACCTACGGTTGTACCTTAACCTAACTACGTTGTACCTTAACCTAACCTACGTTGTACCTTAACCTAACCTACGTTGTACCTTAACCTAACCTACGTTGTACCTTAACCTAACCTACGTTGTACCTTAACCTAACCTACGTTGTACCATAACCTAACCTACGTTGTGCCTTAACCTAACCTACGTTGTGCCTTAACCTAACCTACGTTGTGCCTTAACCTAACCTACGTTGTGCCTTACCTAACCTACGTTGTGCCTTAACCTAACCTACGTTGTGCCTTAACCTAACCTACGTTGTGCCTTAACCTAACCTATGTTGTGCCTTAACCTAACCTATGTTGTGCCTTAACCTAACCTATGTTGTGCCTTAACCTAACCTATGTTGTGCCTTAACCTAACCTATGTTGTGCCTTAACCTAACCTATGTTGTGCCTTAACCTAACCTATGTTGTGCCTTAACCTAACCTATGTTGTGCCTTAACCTAACCTATGTTGTGCCTTAACCTAACCTATGTTGTGCCTTAACCTAACCTATGTTGTGCCTTAACCTAACCTATGTTGTGCCTTAACCTAACCTATGTTGTGCCTTAACCTAACCTACGTTGTGCCTTAACCTAACCTACGTTGTGCTTAACCTAACCTACGTTGTGCCTTAACATAACCTACGTTGTGCCTTAACCTAACCTACGTTGTGCCTTAACCTAACCTACGTTGTGCCTTAACCTAACCTACGTTGTGCCTTAACCTAACCTACGTTGTGCCTTAACCTAACCTACGTTGTGCCTTAACCTAACCTACGTTGTGCCTTAACCTAACCTACGTTTGTGCCTTAACCTAACCTACGTTGTGCCTAACCTAACCTACGTTGTGCCTTAACCTAACCTACGTTGTGCCTTAACCTAACCTACGTTGTGCCTTAACCTAACCTACGTTGTGCCTTAACCTAACCTACGTTGTGCCTTAACCTAACCTACGTTGTGCCTTAACCTAACCTACGTTGTGCCTTAACCTAACCTACGTTGTGCCTTAACCTAACCTACGTTGTGCCTTAACCTAACCTACGTTGTGCCTTAACCTAACCTACGTTGTGCCTTAACCTAACCTACGTTGTGCCTTAACCTAACCTACGTTGTGCCTAAACCTAACCTACGTTGTGCCTTAACCTAACCTACGTTGTGCCTTAACCTAACCTACGTTGTGCCTTAACCTAACCTATGTTGTGCCTTAACCTAACCTATGTTGTGCCTTAACCTAACCTATGTTGTGCCTTAACCTAACCTATGTTGTGCCTTAACCTAACCTATGTTGTGCCTTAACCTAACCTATGTTGTGCCTTAACCTAACCTATGTTGTGCCTTAACCTAACCTATGTTGTGCCTTAACCAAACCTATGTTGTGCCTTAACCTAACCTACGTTGTGCCTTAACCTAACCCATATTGTACCTTAACCTAACCATATTGTACCTTAACCTAACCCATATTGTACCTTAACCTAACCCATATTGTACCTTAACCTAACCCATATTGTACCTTAACGTAACCTAATTTGTGCCTTAACGTAACCTAATTTGTGCCTTAACGTAACCTAATTTGTGCCTTAACGTAACCTAATTTGTGCCTTAACGTAACCTAATTTGTGCCTTAACGTAACCTAATTTGTGCCTTAACGTAACCTAATTTGTGCCTTAACGTAACCTAATTTGTGCCTTAACGTAACCTAATTTGTGCCTTAACGTAACCTAATTTGTGCCTTAACGTAACCTAATTTGTGCCTTAACGTAACCTAATTTGTGCCTTAACGTAACCTATTTGTGCCTTAACGTAACCTAATTTGTGCCTTAACGTAACCTAATTTGTGCCTTAACGTAACCTAATTTGTGCCTTAACGTAACCTAATTTGTGCCTTAACGTACCTAATTTGTGCCTTAACGTAACCTAATTTGTGCCTTAACGTAACCTAATTTGTGCCTTAACGTAACCCATGTTGTGCCTTAACGTAACCCATGTTGTGCCTTAACGTAACCCAATTTGTGCCTTAACGTAACCCATGTTGTGCCTTAACCTAACCTATATTGTGCTCTCAACCTAACCTATATTGCGCCTTAACCTGACGCACGTTGTCGCTGAACCTGCTCTGTAATTGTTATGCAACTCGTTAAATTAGTGTAGTGTTGCCTAACCGCAACCCTCGCAATATAGTTCGCTATTCGCACTGCCGGTCCCCAGTGTATCGCGTCATGTTAAACACCTTGCAGGTGTTGCTGACTTTCCACATGCTCCTGCTATACACTGTAATGTGGATAGCAGCAGGACGTACATGCCCCCCCCCCTTCCCCCTGCCTTCGCAAGCTGGTCGTTGAGAAGTTTGCATGTTCAATTGCCCTTCGCATGCCGACGTACTCAGCCTACGTTGTGGGTACGGCCTGTCACCTGTCCGCCGATGTACGCAAAACCCACAAACTGTACTGCACATTGGTCCGTATGTACTGAATGATACATCGTGGCACATGTGTGACCGTACGACGACTGCGCCTAGCAACGGCAGACCATACAGTCCAAATATTGTGCACGCAGCTACGTGTCGTCTCCCTATAAGAGCTGGATTGCAGTGTGGTACGCCATTCAGACGTGTGGGAGGAACGGACGCCCTGGATGGCGATCAGCATGAGCAGTCTGTTGATGTAGTGGAGCGTGTATTCGGACGTAGTCGTCTCTTCTCACACACCGTGATAGCATGTTGCACCGCGTTCCACATCTGCGACATCCTGCAGAGGCCGGCTGACAGTCGTTCGCGCAATGGACACCGCATACGTACGGGGGCTACTTCCACGTGTTCTCGAGGCGTGCACATGTTGTTGCGTCTATGTGGGGCAGACGTAGTGTGTTGTGACACCTGACACAGGCAATGCAATACTCGTTGCAAATGGCGATGGACGTCTACGTTTGCTGGTGACGTTACGCAAATGAACAACAGGTAACCCGTTGTGGTGCGGTTGTTCTCGCTAGAGGTGAATCAGTGTTGGCGACGATCGGTCGAGCTATTAACCGGTTTGTTTCAGGGATACCCACCATGCCCACGAACGTGAAAGGGGACCCACCATGCCCACGAACGCGAAAGGGGATCTGGGTGTGGAGGCGATACGCGGCGGTGGCTGGGTGGGACCGTCCCCGGCCGGTGAGGGGGGGCCGCCCGGCGTGCTGGCAGCGCGGTGCGTGGGCGCACGCGCTACAGCCGGCTGGTGGGGGCGGCCAGTGGCAGGCGCGCCGGCCGACGGACGCGGCAGGCGGCGCAGCTGCGCGCCGGCGCCCCCTGCTCGCGGCGCCTTGCGGCCAAAGTAGGTCCTCGCGGGCCCGGTGCGAAGCGCGGTGGCCATCTGCAGTGTGCCTGGTCCGATTGAGGACTGTGTGCGCTGAGGATGCGCCGCCGCCCGGCGCTCGGCGCCGCGACGCCGTCTGCTGCTCGGTCGCCCCAGCGGTTCTCGCAGGTGGTTTGTATCGCAGCTGTGCGGACGTGTTGGCGCGTGCGCTGTGCTGGGAGAGTTCGCTTCGGCACCCAAGTGGGGCTTTTGTCCTTCTGTGGCGCTGGCGTTGGAGCTGCCGGTCACCGTAGGTGGCGCGTGTTGTCTCCCGCCGGCAATGCCACGACAGCACGCTCCCGGGCCTCTGTCGGCAGCGGGCAAGCTCAGTTGGGAGCACGGGTGGTCGCACCTAAAGCGTCTACTCGCCTAACTCCGGGCGATTGCGCCTCTCTCGAACCCGACCAAGTACTTAGGACGGCGCTGCGCGCCGCCGGGACCTGAGAGGGTTTCGAGGTGTGTTGTGCAGGGGGAGCTCAGCCTCCCTCCTGTTTGCAGAATAATTGAGCGGACGCTTGCGTGTCTCGCGCGGGCCCCCGGGACACACTCCCGGGCGGCCGGCTGCTCAGCTCTAGTTGACGCAGCTCCCTGGTTGATCCTGCCAGTAGTCATATGCTTGTCTCAAAGATTAAGCCATGCATGTCTCAGTACAAGCCGCATTAAGGTGAAACCGCGAATGGCTCATTAAATCAGTTATGGTTCCTTAGAATCGTACCCACGTTACTTGGATAACTGTGGTAATTCTAGAGCTAATACATGCAAACAGAGTCCCGACCAGAGATGGAAGGGACGCTTTTATTAGATCAAAACCAATCGGTCGGCTCGTCGGTCCGTTTGCCTTGGTGACTCTGATAACTTTGGGCTGATCGCACGGTCCTCGTACCGGCGACGCATCTTTCAAATGTCTGCCTTATCAACTGTCGATGGTAGGTTCTGCGCCTACCATGGTTGTAACGGGTAACGGGGAATCAGGGTTCGATTCCGGAGAGGGAGCCTGAGAAACGGCTACCACATCCAAGGAAGGCAGCAGGCGCGCAAATTACCCACTCCCGGCACGGGGAGGTAGTGACGAAAAATAACGATACGGGACTCATCCGAGGCCCCGTAATCGGAATGAGTACACTTTAAATCCTTTAACGAGTATCTATTGGAGGGCAAGTCTGGTGCCAGCAGCCGCGGTAATTCCAGCTCCAATAGCGTATATTAAAGTTGTTGCGGTTAAAAAGCTCGTAGTTGGATTTGTGTCCCACGCTGTTGGTTCACCGCCCGTCGGTGTTTAACTGGCATGTATCGTGGGACGTCCTGCCGGTGGGGCGAGCCGAAGGCGTGCGACCGCCTCGTGCGTGCTCGTGCGTCCCGAGGCGGACCCCGTTGAAATCCTACCAGGGTGCTCTTTATTGAGTGTCTCGGTGGGCCGGCACGTTTACTTTGAACAAATTAGAGTGCTTAAAGCAGGCAAGCCCGCCTGAATACTGTGTGCATGGAATAATGGAATAGGACCTCGGTTCTATTTTGTTGGTTTTCGGAACCCGAGGTAATGATTAATAGGGACAGGCGGGGGCATTCGTATTGCGACGTTAGAGGTGAAATTCTTGGATCGTCGCAAGGACGAACAGAAGCGAAAGCATTTGCCAAGTATGTTTTCATTAATCAAGAACGAAAGTTAGAGGTTCGAAGGCGATCAGATACCGCCCTAGTTCTAACCATAAACGATGCCAGCCAGCGATCCGCCGCAGTTCCTCCGATGACTCGGCGGGCAGCCTCCGGGAAACCAAAGCTTTTGGGTTCCGGGGGAAGTATGGTTGCAAAGCTGAAACTTAAAGGAATTGACGGAAGGGCACCACCAGGAGTGGAGCCTGCGGCTTAATTTGACTCAACACGGGAAACCTCACCAGGCCCGGACACCGGAAGGATTGACAGATTGATAGCTCTTTCTTGATTCGGTGGGTGGTGGTGCATGGCCGTTCTTAGTTGGTGGAGCGATTTGTCTGGTTAATTCCGATAACGAACGAGACTCTAGCCTGCTAACTAGTCGCGTGACATCCTTCGTGCTGTCAGCGATTACTTTTCTTCTTAGAGGGACAGGCGGCTTCTAGCCGCACGAGATTGAGCAATAACAGGTCTGTGATGCCCTTAGATGTTCTGGGCCGCACGCGCGCTACACTGAAGGAATCAGCGTGTCTTCCTAGGCCGAAAGGTCGGGGTAACCCGCTGAACCTCCTTCGTGCTAGGGATTGGGGCTTGCAATTGTTCCCATGAACGAGGAATTCCCAGTAAGCGCGAGTCATAAGCTCGCGTTGATTACGTCCCTGCCCTTTGTACACACCGCCCGTCGCTACTACCGATTGAATGATTTAGTGAGGTCTTCGGACTGGTACGCGGCATTGACTCTGTCGTTGCCGATGCTACCGGAAAGATGACCAAACTTGATCATTTAGAGGAAGTAAAAGTCGTA
>NW_026047838.1:0-10000 GCF_023864345.2 Schistocerca serialis cubense
CTGCTTCAGCACCTTGTAGATGTAGATGGCATAGCTCTCCTTCCTCTTGCGCTTCTTCTTCTTGTCGCCCTTCGAAATGTTCTTCTGCGCCTTGCCAGCCTTCTTGGCGGCCTTCCCGCTAGTCTTGGGCGGCATCTCGAACCAACGTACGGCAGCAGCAACACCAGTAGCAAGCGCTCCGCTCTAGTCAGCGTCTCCCCACACAGTGGCACCCGCCGCCAGCCGCCGCCGCACCTTTACCAGCTCGCCCTGTTGCGGCCGCCGACCAATGGGGCGCGCGCGCAACCGGCCGCCGCACCCGAGCCCATAAAGCACCCCCACCCCGGCTGCGCCGGCACGCACTCCGCTGCTCGACTCGCTGCCGCTCGCACCGGTCGTTTTCGTTTCCGTTTCGTGTGCACCGTCGCTAGCCCATCGCCATGTCCGGACGCGGAAAGGGAGGCAAAGTCAAGGGCAAGTCAAAGTCCCGCTCAAGCAGGGCTGGGCTCCAGTTCCCGGTCGGCAGAATCCACCGCCTCCTGCGCAAGGGAAACTACGCAGAGCGCGTCGGCGCCGGGGCGCCCGTCTACCTCGCCGCCGTCATGGAGTACCTCGCGGCTGAGGTGCTCGAGCTGGCCGGAAACGCGGCCCGCGACAACAAGAAGACGCGCATCATCCCGCGCCACCTGCAGCTTGCCATCCGCAACGACGAGGAGCTCAACAAGCTCCTGTCGGGCGTCACCATCGCACAGGGTGGTGTCCTGCCCAACATCCAGGCCGTCCTGCTGCCAAAGAAGACCGAGAAGAAGGCCTAAAGGAGGCCAGGCAATCGCAGCCGCCGCGTGCTCCCCTGCACGCAACGCGCTTTGCCGGCTCGGCCCGGCCCACAACAATCGGCCCTTTTCAGGGCCACCACACAAACCTACGTCCAAAGCAAAATTTCAGTCGTCCTCGCCGCACCTTGTTTTGTTTTAACTTTGCACTGTCACAGCACAGCCGCCGCCGGCGCACGTCCGCCATCTTGTCGTCCACACAGCCCGTGTGGCCCAACACACACACACACACACACACATTTTGCACGGTCGCAGTCGCCTTCCAAACCGACAACGGCAGCAACAATGACCATTGTTAAAGGGAGGCGTGTCGACACACCGCCCTCCACTCCCGCGCGCAACGGCCGTCGACACGAACGAAACAGCTGATCCGGCCGCCTATGCCCACACGCCTTGCCTCGGAAACCCCAACGCCGCCGCAAACAAACACACAGAGCCAAACCACGCAAGCAAATAATCACCGCCTCTCGCACAACAACACACAGCCCGCCATCTCCGTCGCGATCGATACAAAGACACACAATAACAAACACACAAACGAAGCAGCTCCACACACAGCCAGCCACATGACACGTTTCCTTTCCTTCTCCCCTCCCAGTCACATCACGTCGCTCAAACGGAAAGAAAGAAACAAACAAACAAACAACACAGCGCACACACGCAGCAACAACAACACAGACTCTTTCGCACTTTTCAACTTCCGAACAGTGTGGTGGCCCTGAAAAGGGCCGTTTTCTAGTCTCTCCCACCCACAAGCACGGCCGCGGGAAGGCCAGCGCCCGCTGCGACGCAGCCTAACCGCCGAAACCGTACAGGGTGCGCCCCTGCCTCTTCAGGGCGTACACCACGTCCATGGCCGTCACAGTCTTGCGCTTGGCGTGCTCAGTGTACGTCACCGCGTCGCGGATCACGTTCTCCAGGAACACCTTCAGCACCCCGCGGGTCTCCTCGTAGATCAGACCAGAGATGCGCTTCACGCCGCCCCTGCGAGCCAGGCGGCGGATGGCGGGCTTCGTGATGCCCTGGATGTTGTCGCGCAACACCTTGCGGTGCCGCTTGGCGCCACCCTTGCCGAGCCCCTTTCCTCCCTTGCCGCGGCCTGTCATCCTTCCTTCCTCGGGCAAAGCAAAACGTGCACAAACAGCAGCTGCAGCGGCTGGCGAGTCGGCTACGGTCTGCGCCCAGCGCGCCCGCCGCCCCCCTATATAGACTCTGGCCCGCCCTCCCCCCCACCACGCGCAACCGAGGGCATATAAGCGCAGCACGGAGGCGCGCGGGCCCGTTGTCAAGGCAGCACCGGACGCCGCGCCGCACCTAACCTCCACGCACGCCGCTCCGCTACCGCTACCGCTACCGCCATGGCCCGCACAAAGCAAACGGCCCGCAAGTCCACCGGCGGAAAGGCGCCGCGCAAACAGCTCGCCACCAAGGCGGCGAGGAAGAGCGCGCCCGCCACCGGAGGCGTCAAGAAGCCCCACCGCTACAGGCCGGGCACCGTCGCCCTGCGAGAAATCAGGCGCTACCAGAAGAGCACAGAGCTGCTCATCCGCAAGCTGCCATTCCAGCGCCTAGTGCGCGAGATCGCCCAGGACTTCAAGACCGACCTGCGCTTCCAGAGCTCCGCAGTCATGGCCCTGCAGGAGGCCAGCGAGGCCTACCTCGTCGGCCTCTTCGAAGACACCAACCTGTGCGCAATCCACGCCAAGCGCGTCACCATCATGCCCAAGGACATCCAGCTCGCGCGCCGCATCCGCGGCGAGCGCGCCTAAACCGCGCCGCGGCACCGCACCGCACAAACAAAAACGGCCCTTTTCAGGGCCACTAACATCTCTCCGTCGCGAGCAAACTTTGTCGGTCGCCTGCCTCTCGCCCCGCAACCCAAAAACAAAAACCACCACTTCCCGTCCGTCCGCCACACCCGCTCACTCTGCCTGCCTGCTAGCAGCGCGCAACAATCACACATCATCCCTCCCCGGCGCTCAAAGCGCACAATACCCAACGGCCGACGTCACACCGCACGGGTGGGTGGGTGGCTGGCTGGCTGGCCGGCCGCCCGCCGCTTTCGTTTCGAAAACAAAAAAAACCCGCACTCCACTCCGACGGCCAACGGCCAGGCAGGCGCGCTCGCTCGCTCGCTCTACACGCCACCGAAATCCCCGCCGACTCCTTCCACATCTCAACGTGCCCCCCGTTGCAAAACATAACACACACAAAGGAACAAAACAAAACACAGACCAGACACGACTAGACAAGACAGACATCCGAGAAGAACGAACGCAGGCAAGCCAACCAACGTATTCAAACAAAACAACGTGACAGAAAACCAACCGTCGGCCGCCGCCACAAACACGGCGACAATCAACCACGACAACAACAACACCGCTTACCGCTACCGCCGCCCACACCCGCCACCGACCCCCGCAATCCAACCACCACGGCACGCAAACAGCATCCCCACGGGCATACAGAAACGCCAGACAGACACCCACACCAAACGCAACACGACAATCAAAACCTTCCCCGACGTGCTTTGATGGCCCTGAGAAGGGCCGTTTTGGGCCGCGCGTCTCTTGCGCGCCACTAGACGACGACGGGGGGTGGGGACGACGGAGTCAAGCGCCAAACCCTTCCTTTCCCATCTCTTTCTCCTCTACTCTACTTCTTCTTCTTGGGCGAAGCCTTCGCCTTAGACGGCGTCGTCGCCTTCTTCGGGCGCGGCGCCTTCGGCTTCTTCGTCGGAACCTTGGCGGCCTTCTTCGCCTTCGACGGCGACTTGGCCTTGGCCGGCTTGGCCGCAGCCGCCTTCTTCGCACCCGCGGGAGCGGCCGACGCCGCAGACGCCTTCTTGGCGGCGCCCGCCTTCCGACCGGTCGCCGCCTTCACGCCACCAGCCTTCTTTGCGCCGGCCGCACGGGCGCCCTTCTTCTCCTTGCTGGCCGGAGCGGCGCGCTTCTTCTTGGCACCGCCAGCACGAGCCTTGCCGCCCTCGGCCGCCCCCCCGCCGCCGGCGCCGGCAAGCTTGAACGAGCCGGACGCGCCCTTCCCCTTCGTCTGCACCAGCTCGCCCGCCACGACGGCCGACTTGAGGTACTTCTTGATAAACGGCGCCAGCTTCTCCGCGTCCAGCTTGTAGTGCGCGGCTATGTACTTCTTGATCGCCTGCAGCGACGACCCGCCGCGCTCCTTCAGACTCTTGATGGCGGCCGTCACCATCTCAGAGGTGCGCGGGTGCGCAGGCTTGGCGCGCGGCTTCTTCGCAGACGACGCAGACTTGGCCTTCTTCGTAGTGCCGGTGGCGGCGGGTGCCGCAGCAGTCTCGTTCGTAGCCGCCTGATCTGCCATTTCGACGACGCGCGTAACACACAGCGAGAGCGAGCGGGACGGCAGGCACGCAAGCACAGCACAGCAGCAGAGCAGAGAATCACAAGGCCCAGCCAGTGTCGCGGGCGGGCGCGGACGGCCGAGAGAGCGGCCGCCACTCTGCGCGCCGCCGCGCCGCGCCTCCCGCGCTTGCTACCGCCCAACGTCCGACAGCCTGTGCGGAGCAGCCCCAAACCTGCGCCACAACCGCCCGCGCCTTTCAAACCACCGAGGATGGGGCTACACACAGCCACACCACAGTCGCCAACCAGTCGCCACGGCAGCGCCGCAAACCACGGCCAAACTGCAGCTACCGCGCGCTACAGCCTGGGTCGGCCCGCCGAGAATCGCCGCCCCCGCCCAAATGCCGCCCCCACAGCCCCAGCCGACGACCCGCCACAATGGCCAAACCTTCGGCAAAACTCCCACACCGTCGCCGCGGCAGCCCGGCCAGCGCGGCCGGCGCCACAGCCACACAAGCCGAGGCGTGCGGCGATGACGGCCGTGCAAACGCGCCTCCGCCGCCCCATCGCCTTCCGTCGCCCTCCCGCCGTTTCCCGATCGGCCCGCAGCCGTCGGGCCACATCGCGCGCCGTCCTCCTCCTCTCGCCCGCCAACATTCACAGCCGTTTCTCAACAATTGCCCGCCGCAAACGGACGCCGCCTGCGCAACAGGCGCCGCCGCCCCTCGCCGCTTCCCACCCACAACCCCTCGACCGAGGCAAACCGCAATCCGAATCTACAGACCAACCCAATCTGCCGTCAAGCACACACGACAGCCGACCTTACACGTTACGCGTTACACATTACGTTTACACGTCTACGTTAGGTTAGGTTAGGTGGACGTGGGTTAGGTTAAGGGGACTTGGGTTAGGTTAAGCGTCAAACCTAGGTTAAGCATTCAAACACGTCAGTTAGGTTAGGTTAGGTTAGGTTACACGTTAGGTTAGGTTAAGGGGTCAGTGCTAGGTTAAGAAGCGTCAAACGTAGGTTAAAAAAGCGTTCAAACGTGAGGCGTGAGCCGGACAGCTTACCTTACGTAGACGTTAGGGGCTCACAGGCTGAGCTCACCTCGCCACACCACAGGTTAGGTTCGGTTCGGTTCGGTTCGGTTCGGTTCGCTCGGCTCAGCGTAAAGCGCCGAGGTCAGGGTTACGTTCGTTCACCTTCGGGCGCCACACTTTCGGTTGAAAGGTCGCGACGGGACGACGTCGGCAGGCACGCCGCAAACGAACAAAAACGTACAGACGGGGGAGCAGCACGACCACGACCAGACACCGAGCGCGAACGAGACACACGCGAACCACCCCCACCGGCCAAAGGGCACCACACAACAACCCCCCAGAGCACCACGTGTCGACACCAGAGCAACCCGCCGCTCACGCGACAGACATGGCTGGCACCGAAGGGCAACCGCCCGCAACTGCGCTTTCCGCGCCGGCCCGGATGCACGTCGTGCTACAACAACACCACTACCGTACACAGCCGCTGTTCACAACATCACTATCAATGGCGCGCCCGCGGCTCGCCGCCGTCGCAGTCGCAGCCCCAACGCCAGCACTTTTGCACCACCATTCACACGCACCGCAACACAGCTCGCCGACACAGCCGAACAAAACAAACACCACACAACAACAGCAACAACGCCGCCGCCTCTACTTGTGCCGGCGACCCACCCCGCCGATGGCGCACCTTTCGCCAGCCGGCAATCGACACACACGCACGCACCCACCCACCGGGGCCCAGTGCAAAAAAAAAAAAAACACAAAAACAAAAAAACAAAACAACACAAACGACACGGGAAGCGCACACCGCCACTTCGCGCGCACGCCACCAACCAGTCGTCGTCTCAAAATAACAAACACAAACAAAATAAACTAACAACTAGGGCAACACAAAACAAAAACGCCTCGCACGAACCGCCCACAAAAAGGACAAGCACACGCACAGCCTCTGCTGACGACCACGACGCAGCGGCACGCTGCTCCTGTCCCGCGCCCCGCGCCCCGCGCCCCACTCGATTCACAACTCACGCGACACCGTCAACGACGGGCTCGCTTCCCGCAACCTACCACCTTTCCGCCACGACGCACAGCCCCAGCCCCACCCGACGACTGCACTTTCACCACCGCCTCCCCCTTCCCCCCCAAAACACACACACACACACAGCCAGCCAAAAACGCACTCGCGACCCACACATGCACGTGCATCGGCACACGCCAACCAGTCAACGTCGACAACCACACGCAAGGCTCGAAACGAAAACGAAACCGGCGTCCTTCCACGTTGCCATCAAGCTACGCGACACAAGACACAAGGAACCAACACAACAGCCGGCCCCACTAATTCCCACTCTCACGCCGCAAAAAGCACACCGAAACCGCCAAACACGCACGCACATTCCCCTTCGCACTGACACCACCGACCGGCTCGCTACCACACACCCTCTCGGCAGCCGTTTCACGCCAATTCGCCACACAGTCGACAAGCGCCCGCCCTGTACGGCACACGCAACGACGCAGCGCAGCAAAGGGCGCCCGCAACACATACCTCTCCGCCGCCCGACGCGCCAACCGCCACACCACACCGCCAGCCACTCGCAAATTGTGCACTGCCACCAGCCACACGTCCAACACGCCGCGCCGCCTCCGGCCACCCGCCAGGGGGCGCTCACGTCCGCGACAACAGCGCGGCCCGCCGGGCCGGGCCGAACCGAACCGAGCCGCCGCTGCTCTGCACTCGGCACGGCCACACCCTGCTGCAGACCGGGCTCGTCCCTCTGTACGCGTCTGCCTGCGCATCAACACAACACGACCTTTTTTTTTTTTTTTTTCTCCTCTCTCTACCGCCATCCCTTCTTCTCGCGTTTTACCCGTTGTTGCAGCAGCGGCGCACACCTACACATCCACAGCCCCAGCCGAGCCGGCCTCACCTCAGGGCCCGCCGCCAGCGTCTCCTCCTCGGGCACAGGTGCGGTGCTGTGGCCGCCCATCCAACCGCATTGCTGGCCGTCCAGCCACCAGGCGTTCCCACTGCCGCGAGCCACGCCGCGCACCGACCCTGCTGCAGAAAACGAAGCATAGCCAGAGACCGACCGATACACAAAGCAAGCCGTCGCCTCGCCTCTTGTCCTTCCTGCCTTCCTTCCGCCCCCGCCCTTCTCACACCACCGCCTCTCCACTTTCGCCCCCCCCTCCTTTTTTTTTTTTGTTTTCTTCTTTCTTTCTTTCTTTGGCCCTCTCTCCTTCCCGCCATGGCGGTTACGGCACCGCCTGCAGCGGCAGATTTTTTGCGCCCACACGCCTACTCCTACCACCATTAACCTTGCCCTGCCCTGCCCTGCCCTGCCCTGCCCTGCCCTGCCCATCAACGTCGCAGTCGAACCGACGCTTGCCAACACACTGCCCACGTTCCTTTCTCTTTTCGGCCTACGCCCATTACGCGCCGCCGCCACAGCGCCTTCCCTTCCCACAACACACCGACGTCATCACACGCACCCAAAACAGGGGCCACGACCGTGTTCCTCGCCCACTCCCATCCCGCACGGTACGCACATTCCCAACTACTACCGCGCACCCTCCCTTTCCAATCTGTGTGTGTCTCTCTGTGTCTGTGTCCTGTCCGCGCGTGACGCCTCTCAACATCCGCCGTCCCCCGTCCCGTTTTCGCCCCCATGCCGTCGTCGCGCCGCCTCCGCCCCTGTCCGCCCCGCACCACACCATACACCGCTGCTTGTCCCGGCCGTTGCCACCAAAGGCGCCGACCGCAAACGCGCCACGCCGCAGCCCCCGTGCGTCTCGCGCTCGCTTGCATCTCCGTGCCGACGCTGCCTCTCTTCCCGCTCGCACTCGACCTCGACAACACAGTCTTTGGCTCCGCCACTGCGTGTTCCGGTGGTACGCACGCTGCAACACGTATGTATTCATTACCAGAGCGATGGCGAGGCATGACAGCATCTCTGTCTGACCAGAGAGTTCTTTATCGCTGCTAGTCGGCGCTTGGACCGCGCCAGACGACAGTAGTGGCACGCACCGGGTCGCCAGGAACAGTTGTTATATATATATATATTGTAGCGCGAGTCGGGAGAGGTAGTAGTCGGTCGACAGTAGTAGCGGGTGGACGGTTGTACTGAGCGGGCGTCGGCGGCGTGCTCTGCTCGTCTCGCGACTCTGGTCACGGTTCGGGACGATGTATAGTCTATTGTGTTATAATCAAAAGGTGGTGTGACGCTGCATTGCGCAAATCTGATAACGTATGTTCATTGTACTTATTTTGTTCAACAACAAAAGCCCCACTATTACTTTTTTTCTAAAGTAACTTTTGTCTCTTAACGAAAAACATTCACTTTTTAAAGACTACTTCCTATGGCATTTCCCTCCAAGGAGTGCAATTAATTACCAGCCAGCACTCATTCATTGCACACAGCTGTGTAAGGGGTATCTACAATTGAGGAGCGGATATAAATGCAATTTTTTGTTTTTTTTGTTTTTTTTTTGTGTGTGTGTGTGTGTGTGTGTGTGTGTGTGTTGTAACCTCCCAGCAAAATTTAAAATAATGGACAATGTTATTTACGGATGCTAATGGACATTGCGCTAATTGTAACCTCGCCCACAATGAGAGGTATTGAAAATGGCAACAAAAATGTGAAATTCGCAATCTGACTCAAATATAAAGTCTTCACACAACATTTAAAAAAAGTCCGTTCAGTGACAAGAAACTTCAATTACACCGAAATAACGGTCTTTGGCCCTGTGCAAAACAATCAGAATTAAAGTCTTACCTCCGAATAAATGGATGTCACATTTCTGCTCTGGTTGTTGCGCAGCGCTTGGAGGAACTGCATTGCAAATAATAATATTCTCTTTTTTTGTCATTTTAGTGACATTTTTCTTCAAAGACGTGGAATGAAATGTGAAGTGCAACGAACTCTTTAGTTCAATAAACAATTAAATGTTTGAAAAATGCTTTTGAAATAAAAATTATTATTGGGGAACTTGTTGGAGAATAATTACAATAAATACAATTTTTCATTATCTAATGATTATATTAATTAACAGTATACCTTATTCACCATCTTGACCAGTGTTGCCGACCGCCTACATCACACAACCGCACTCGGCTGCTACTACTGACCGACCGCTCTGCATGACGACTATTAGCGTACTGCACGCGACGACTACTGACAGAGTACAGCCCTCAACTACACAGAGCTACGGACTCGCAACGACTACTCACTGACTGACTGACTGACTGAGAACCGCTCGCAACACTCGCGCAGTCCAGCGCAAACTCTCTGGTCACAGATGCTACAATGTCTCGCCATCGCTACTATGTTACATACGTGTTTCAGTGTCTTTTTCATTGGGGTAACGATCTTTGGCTCTTTTGATTCTGAATACAGGGCCAAAGGTCAACGCTGCTGCCCTTATACAATTTATCAGGTTTCATTATGTCTGTTGCAATGTTACATACGGTTCACTCTTTCATTAATATTATCGTTGGGTTTGTTTTGTAGGGACGTTAACATTCTGGCACATTTTTATTATCATCGGACTCTCTGCTATTTGTGCAGGGAGGTTATACCTGGGTCCATTTCCATTTCCATTTACATTTTAATATTGATAGACTTTTTGTTTTCTTGTTGTTTTTCCTTCTTTTTTTTTTTTGTTTGTTTTGTTTTTCCCGCTCTCACCACCACCGCCGCATCACGCCTTCCGTTTTCTTGGTTTCTTTTCTGTTCTTCAACTGCTTCAACATCACCGCGCCCCATTTCCACACCACAGCCGTCAGCCTCCAAGACGGGCGGGCGCAGTGTGCCCATTTCCGGC
>NW_026047838.1:12500-22500 GCF_023864345.2 Schistocerca serialis cubense
CACCTTTACCAGCTCGCCCTGTTGCGGCCGCCGACCAATGGGGCGCGCGCGCAACCGGCCGCCGCACCCGAGCCCATAAAGCACCCCCACCCCGGCTGCGCCGGCACGCACTCCGCTGCTCGACTCGCTGCCGCTCGCACCGGTCGTTTTCGTTTCCGTTTCGTGTGCACCGTCGCTAGCCCATCGCCATGTCCGGACGCGGAAAGGGAGGCAAAGTCAAGGGCAAGTCAAAGTCCCGCTCAAGCAGGGCTGGGCTCCAGTTCCCGGTCGGCAGAATCCACCGCCTCCTGCGCAAGGGAAACTACGCAGAGCGCGTCGGCGCCGGGGCGCCCGTCTACCTCGCCGCCGTCATGGAGTACCTCGCGGCTGAGGTGCTCGAGCTGGCCGGAAACGCGGCCCGCGACAACAAGAAGACGCGCATCATCCCGCGCCACCTGCAGCTTGCCATCCGCAACGACGAGGAGCTCAACAAGCTCCTGTCGGGCGTCACCATCGCACAGGGTGGTGTCCTGCCCAACATCCAGGCCGTCCTGCTGCCAAAGAAGACCGAGAAGAAGGCCTAAAGGAGGCCAGGCAATCGCAGCCGCCGCGTGCTCCCCTGCACGCAACGCGCTTTGCCGGCTCGGCCCGGCCCACAACAATCGGCCCTTTTCAGGGCCACCACACAAACCTACGTCCAAAGCAAAATTTCAGTCGTCCTCGCCGCACCTTGTTTTGTTTTAACTTTGCACTGTCACAGCACAGCCGCCGCCGGCGCACGTCCGCCATCTTGTCGTCCACACAGCCCGTGTGGCCCAACACACACACACACACACACACATTTTGCACGGTCGCAGTCGCCTTCCAAACCGACAACGGCAGCAACAATGACCATTGTTAAAGGGAGGCGTGTCGACACACCGCCCTCCACTCCCGCGCGCAACGGCCGTCGACACGAACGAAACAGCTGATCCGGCCGCCTATGCCCACACGCCTTGCCTCGGAAACCCCAACGCCGCCGCAAACAAACACACAGAGCCAAACCACGCAAGCAAATAATCACCGCCTCTCGCACAACAACACACAGCCCGCCATCTCCGTCGCGATCGATACAAAGACACACAATAACAAACACACAAACGAAGCAGCTCCACACACAGCCAGCCACATGACACGTTTCCTTTCCTTCTCCCCTCCCAGTCACATCACGTCGCTCAAACGGAAAGAAAGAAACAAACAAACAAACAACACAGCGCACACACGCAGCAACAACAACACAGACTCTTTCGCACTTTTCAACTTCCGAACAGTGTGGTGGCCCTGAAAAGGGCCGTTTTCTAGTCTCTCCCACCCACAAGCACGGCCGCGGGAAGGCCAGCGCCCGCTGCGACGCAGCCTAACCGCCGAAACCGTACAGGGTGCGCCCCTGCCTCTTCAGGGCGTACACCACGTCCATGGCCGTCACAGTCTTGCGCTTGGCGTGCTCAGTGTACGTCACCGCGTCGCGGATCACGTTCTCCAGGAACACCTTCAGCACCCCGCGGGTCTCCTCGTAGATCAGACCAGAGATGCGCTTCACGCCGCCCCTGCGAGCCAGGCGGCGGATGGCGGGCTTCGTGATGCCCTGGATGTTGTCGCGCAACACCTTGCGGTGCCGCTTGGCGCCACCCTTGCCGAGCCCCTTTCCTCCCTTGCCGCGGCCTGTCATCCTTCCTTCCTCGGGCAAAGCAAAACGTGCACAAACAGCAGCTGCAGCGGCTGGCGAGTCGGCTACGGTCTGCGCCCAGCGCGCCCGCCGCCCCCCTATATAGACTCTGGCCCGCCCTCCCCCCCACCACGCGCAACCGAGGGCATATAAGCGCAGCACGGAGGCGCGCGGGCCCGTTGTCAAGGCAGCACCGGACGCCGCGCCGCACCTAACCTCCACGCACGCCGCTCCGCTACCGCTACCGCTACCGCCATGGCCCGCACAAAGCAAACGGCCCGCAAGTCCACCGGCGGAAAGGCGCCGCGCAAACAGCTCGCCACCAAGGCGGCGAGGAAGAGCGCGCCCGCCACCGGAGGCGTCAAGAAGCCCCACCGCTACAGGCCGGGCACCGTCGCCCTGCGAGAAATCAGGCGCTACCAGAAGAGCACAGAGCTGCTCATCCGCAAGCTGCCATTCCAGCGCCTAGTGCGCGAGATCGCCCAGGACTTCAAGACCGACCTGCGCTTCCAGAGCTCCGCAGTCATGGCCCTGCAGGAGGCCAGCGAGGCCTACCTCGTCGGCCTCTTCGAAGACACCAACCTGTGCGCAATCCACGCCAAGCGCGTCACCATCATGCCCAAGGACATCCAGCTCGCGCGCCGCATCCGCGGCGAGCGCGCCTAAACCGCGCCGCGGCACCGCACCGCACAAACAAAAACGGCCCTTTTCAGGGCCACTAACATCTCTCCGTCGCGAGCAAACTTTGTCGGTCGCCTGCCTCTCGCCCCGCAACCCAAAAACAAAAACCACCACTTCCCGTCCGTCCGCCACACCCGCTCACTCTGCCTGCCTGCTAGCAGCGCGCAACAATCACACATCATCCCTCCCCGGCGCTCAAAGCGCACAATACCCAACGGCCGACGTCACACCGCACGGGTGGGTGGGTGGCTGGCTGGCTGGCCGGCCGCCCGCCGCTTTCGTTTCGAAAACAAAAAAAACCCGCACTCCACTCCGACGGCCAACGGCCAGGCAGGCGCGCTCGCTCGCTCGCTCTACACGCCACCGAAATCCCCGCCGACTCCTTCCACATCTCAACGTGCCCCCCGTTGCAAAACATAACACACACAAAGGAACAAAACAAAACACAGACCAGACACGACTAGACAAGACAGACATCCGAGAAGAACGAACGCAGGCAAGCCAACCAACGTATTCAAACAAAACAACGTGACAGAAAACCAACCGTCGGCCGCCGCCACAAACACGGCGACAATCAACCACGACAACAACAACACCGCTTACCGCTACCGCCGCCCACACCCGCCACCGACCCCCGCAATCCAACCACCACGGCACGCAAACAGCATCCCCACGGGCATACAGAAACGCCAGACAGACACCCACACCAAACGCAACACGACAATCAAAACCTTCCCCGACGTGCTTTGATGGCCCTGAGAAGGGCCGTTTTGGGCCGCGCGTCTCTTGCGCGCCACTAGACGACGACGGGGGGTGGGGACGACGGAGTCAAGCGCCAAACCCTTCCTTTCCCATCTCTTTCTCCTCTACTCTACTTCTTCTTCTTGGGCGAAGCCTTCGCCTTAGACGGCGTCGTCGCCTTCTTCGGGCGCGGCGCCTTCGGCTTCTTCGTCGGAACCTTGGCGGCCTTCTTCGCCTTCGACGGCGACTTGGCCTTGGCCGGCTTGGCCGCAGCCGCCTTCTTCGCACCCGCGGGAGCGGCCGACGCCGCAGACGCCTTCTTGGCGGCGCCCGCCTTCCGACCGGTCGCCGCCTTCACGCCACCAGCCTTCTTTGCGCCGGCCGCACGGGCGCCCTTCTTCTCCTTGCTGGCCGGAGCGGCGCGCTTCTTCTTGGCACCGCCAGCACGAGCCTTGCCGCCCTCGGCCGCCCCCCCGCCGCCGGCGCCGGCAAGCTTGAACGAGCCGGACGCGCCCTTCCCCTTCGTCTGCACCAGCTCGCCCGCCACGACGGCCGACTTGAGGTACTTCTTGATAAACGGCGCCAGCTTCTCCGCGTCCAGCTTGTAGTGCGCGGCTATGTACTTCTTGATCGCCTGCAGCGACGACCCGCCGCGCTCCTTCAGACTCTTGATGGCGGCCGTCACCATCTCAGAGGTGCGCGGGTGCGCAGGCTTGGCGCGCGGCTTCTTCGCAGACGACGCAGACTTGGCCTTCTTCGTAGTGCCGGTGGCGGCGGGTGCCGCAGCAGTCTCGTTCGTAGCCGCCTGATCTGCCATTTCGACGACGCGCGTAACACACAGCGAGAGCGAGCGGGACGGCAGGCACGCAAGCACAGCACAGCAGCAGAGCAGAGAATCACAAGGCCCAGCCAGTGTCGCGGGCGGGCGCGGACGGCCGAGAGAGCGGCCGCCACTCTGCGCGCCGCCGCGCCGCGCCTCCCGCGCTTGCTACCGCCCAACGTCCGACAGCCTGTGCGGAGCAGCCCCAAACCTGCGCCACAACCGCCCGCGCCTTTCAAACCACCGAGGATGGGGCTACACACAGCCACACCACAGTCGCCAACCAGTCGCCACGGCAGCGCCGCAAACCACGGCCAAACTGCAGCTACCGCGCGCTACAGCCTGGGTCGGCCCGCCGAGAATCGCCGCCCCCGCCCAAATGCCGCCCCCACAGCCCCAGCCGACGACCCGCCACAATGGCCAAACCTTCGGCAAAACTCCCACACCGTCGCCGCGGCAGCCCGGCCAGCGCGGCCGGCGCCACAGCCACACAAGCCGAGGCGTGCGGCGATGACGGCCGTGCAAACGCGCCTCCGCCGCCCCATCGCCTTCCGTCGCCCTCCCGCCGTTTCCCGATCGGCCCGCAGCCGTCGGGCCACATCGCGCGCCGTCCTCCTCCTCTCGCCCGCCAACATTCACAGCCGTTTCTCAACAATTGCCCGCCGCAAACGGACGCCGCCTGCGCAACAGGCGCCGCCGCCCCTCGCCGCTTCCCACCCACAACCCCTCGACCGAGGCAAACCGCAATCCGAATCAGACCAACCCCAATCTGCCGTCAAGCACACACGACAGCCGACCTTACACGTTACGCGTTACACATTACGTTTACACGTCTACGTTAGGTTAGGTTAGGTGGACGTGGGTTAGGTTAAGGGGACTTGGGTTAGGTTAAGCGTCAAACCTAGGGTTAAGCATTCAAACACGTCAGGCGTCAGAGGTTAGGTTAGGTTAGGTTAGGTTACACGTTAGGTTAGGTTAAGGGGTCAGTGCTAGGTTAAGAAGCGTCAAACGTAGGTTAAAAAAGCGTTTCAAACGTGAGGCGTGAGCCGGACAGCTTACCTTACGTAGACGTTAGGGGCTCACAGGCTGAGCTCACCTCGCCACACCACAGGTTAGGTTCGGTTCGGTTCGGTTCGGTTCGGTTCGCTCGGCTCAGCGTAAAGCGCCGAGGTCAGGGTTACGTTCGTTCACCTTCGGGCGCCACACTTTCGGTTGAAAGGTCGCGACGGGACGACGTCGGCAGGCACGCCGCAAACGAACAAAAACGTACAGACGGGGGAGCAGCACGACCACGACCAGACACCGAGCGCGAACGAGACACACGCGAACCACCCCCACCGGCCAAAGGGCACCACACAACAACCCCCCAGAGCACCACGTGTCGACACCAGAGCAACCCGCCGCTCACGCGACAGACATGGCTGGCACCGAAGGGCAACCGCCCGCAACTGCGCTTTCCGCGCCGGCCCGGATGCACGTCGTGCTACAACAACACCACTACCGTACACAGCCGCTGTTCACAACATCACTATCAATGGCGCGCCCGCGGCTCGCCGCCGTCGCAGTCGCAGCCCCAACGCCAGCACTTTTGCACCACCATTCACACGCACCGCAACACAGCTCGCCGACACAGCCGAACAAAACAAACACCACACAACAACAGCAACAACGCCGCCGCCTCTACTTGTGCCGGCGACCCACCCCGCCGATGGCGCACCTTTCGCCAGCCGGCAATCGACACACACGCACGCACCCACCCACCGGGGCCCAGTGCAAAAAAAAAAAACACAAAAACAAAAAAACAAAACAACACAAACGACACGGGAAGCGCACACCGCCACTTCGCGCGCACGCCACCAACCAGTCGTCGTCTCAAAATAACAAACACAAACAAAATAAACTAACAACTAGGGCAACACAAAACAAAAACGCCTCGCACGAACCGCCCACAAAAAGGACAAGCACACGCACAGCCTCTGCTGACGACCACGACGCAGCGGCACGCTGCTCCTGTCCCGCGCCCCGCGCCCCGCGCCCCACTCGATTCACAACTCACGCGACACCGTCAACGACGGGCTCGCTTCCCGCAACCTACCACCTTTCCGCCACGACGCACAGCCCCAGCCCCACCCGACGACTGCACTTTCACCACCGCCTCCCCCTTCCCCCCCAAAACACACACACACACACAGCCAGCCAAAAACGCACTCGCGACCCACACATGCACGTGCATCGGCACACGCCAACCAGTCAACGTCGACAACCACACGCAAGGCTCGAAACGAAAACGAAACCGGCGTCCTTCCACGTTGCCATCAAGCTACGCGACACAAGACACAAGGAACCAACACAACAGCCGGCCCCACTAATTCCCACTCTCACGCCGCAAAAAGCACACCGAAACCGCCAAACACGCACGCACATTCCCCTTCGCACTGACACCACCGACCGGCTCGCTACCACACACCCTCTCGGCAGCCGTTTCACGCCAATTCGCCACACAGTCGACAAGCGCCCGCCCTGTACGGCACACGCAACGACGCAGCGCAGCAAAGGGCGCCCGCAACACATACCTCTCCGCCGCCCGACGCGCCAACCGCCACACCACACCGCCAGCCACTCGCAAATTGTGCACTGCCACCAGCCACACGTCCAACACGCCGCGCCGCCTCCGGCCACCCGCCAGGGGGCGCTCACGTCCGCGACAACAGCGCGGCCCGCCGGGCCGGGCCGAACCGAACCGAGCCGCCGCTGCTCTGCACTCGGCACGGCCACACCCTGCTGCAGACCGGGCTCGTCCCTCTGTACGCGTCTGCCTGCGCATCAACACAACACGACCTTTTTTTTTTTTTTTTTCTCCTCTCTCTACCGCCATCCCTTCTTCTCGCGTTTTACCCGTTGTTGCAGCAGCGGCGCACACCTACACATCCACAGCCCCAGCCGAGCCGGCCTCACCTCAGGGCCCGCCGCCAGCGTCTCCTCCTCGGGCACAGGTGCGGTGCTGTGGCCGCCCATCCAACCGCATTGCTGGCCGTCCAGCCACCAGGCGTTCCCACTGCCGCGAGCCACGCCGCGCACCGACCCTGCTGCAGAAAACGAAGCATAGCCAGAGACCGACCGATACACAAAGCAAGCCGTCGCCTCGCCTCTTGTCCTTCCTGCCTTCCTTCCGCCCCCGCCCTTCTCACACCACCGCCTCTCCACTTTCGCCCCCCCCTCCTTTTTTTTTTTTGTTTTCTTCTTTCTTTCTTTCTTTGGCCCTCTCTCCTTCCCGCCATGGCGGTTACGGCACCGCCTGCAGCGGCAGATTTTTTGCGCCCACACGCCTACTCCTACCACCATTAACCTTGCCCTGCCCTGCCCTGCCCTGCCCTGCCCTGCCCATCAACGTCGCAGTCGAACCGACGCTTGCCAACACACTGCCCACGTTCCTTTCTCTTTTCGGCCTACGCCCATTACGCGCCGCCGCCACAGCGCCTTCCCTTCCCACAACACACCGACGTCATCACACGCACCCAAAACAGGGGCCACGACCGTGTTCCTCGCCCACTCCCATCCCGCACGGTACGCACATTCCCAACTACTACCGCGCACCCTCCCTTTCCAATCTGTGTGTGTCTCTCTGTGTCTGTGTCCTGTCCGCGCGTGACGCCTCTCAACATCCGCCGTCCCCCGTCCCGTTTTCGCCCCCATGCCGTCGTCGCGCCGCCTCCGCCCCTGTCCGCCCCGCACCACACCATACACCGCTGCTTGTCCCGGCCGTTGCCACCAAAGGCGCCGACCGCAAACGCGCCACGCCGCAGCCCCCGTGCGTCTCGCGCTCGCTTGCATCTCCGTGCCGACGCTGCCTCTCTTCCCGCTCGCACTCGACCTCGACAACACAGTCTTTGGCTCCGCCACTGCGTGTTCCGGTGGTACGCACGCTGCAACACGTATGTATTCATTACCAGAGCGATGGCGAGGCATGACAGCATCTCTGTCTGACCAGAGAGTTCTTTATCGCTGCTAGTCGGCGCTTGGACCGCGCCAGACGACAGTAGTGGCACGCACCGGGTCGCCAGGAACAGTTGTTATATATATATATTGTAGCGCGAGTCGGGAGAGGTAGTAGTCGGTCGACAGTAGTAGCGGGTGGACGGTTGTACTGAGCGGGCGTCGGCGGCGTGCTCTGCTCGTCTCGCGACTCTGGTCACGGTTCGGGACGATGTATAGTCTATTGTGTTATAATCAAAAGGTGGTGTGACGCTGCATTGCGCAAATCTGATAACGTATGTTCATTGTACTTATTTTGTTCAACAACAAAAGCCCCACTATTACTTTTTTTCTAAAGTAACTTTTGTCTCTTAACGAAAAACATTCACTTTTTAAAGACTACTTCCTATGGCATTTCCCTCCAAGGAGTGCAATTAATTACCAGCCAGCACTCATTCATTGCACACAGCTGTGTAAGGGGTATCTACAATTGAGGAGCGGATATAAATGCAATTTTTTGTTTTTTTTGTTTTTTTTTTTGTGTGTGTGTGTGTGTGTGTGTGTGTGTGTTGTAACCTCCCAGCAAAATTTAAAATAATGGACAATGTTATTTACGGATGCTAATGGACATTGCGCTAATTGTAACCTCGCCCACAATGAGAGGTATTGAAAATGGCAACAAAAATGTGAAATTCGCAATCTGACTCAAATATAAAGTCTTCACACAACATTTAAAAAAAGTCCGTTCAGTGACAAGAAACTTCAATTACACCGAAATAACGGTCTTTGGCCCTGTGCAAAACAATCAGAATTAAAGTCTTACCTCCGAATAAATGGATGTCACATTTCTGCTCTGGTTGTTGCGCAGCGCTTGGAGGAACTGCATTGCAAATAATAATATTCTCTTTTTTTGTCATTTTAGTGACATTTTTCTTCAAAGACGTGGAATGAAATGTGAAGTGCAACGAACTCTTTAGTTCAATAAACAATTAAATGTTTGAAAAATGCTTTTGAAATAAAAATTATTATTGGGGAACTTGTTGGAGAATAATTACAATAAATACAATTTTTCATTATCTAATGATTATATTAATTAACAGTATACCTTATTCACCATCTTGACCAGTGTTGCCGACCGCCTACATCACACAACCGCACTCGGCTGCTACTACTGACCGACCGCTCTGCATGACGACTATTAGCGTACTGCACGCGACGACTACTGACAGAGTACAGCCCTCAACTACACAGAGCTACGGACTCGCAACGACTACTCACTGACTGACTGACTGACTGAGAACCGCTCGCAACACTCGCGCAGTCCAGCGCAAACTCTCTGGTCACAGATGCTACAATGTCTCGCCATCGCTACTATGTTACATACGTGTTTCAGTGTCTTTTTCATTGGGGTAACGATCTTTGGCTCTTTTGATTCTGAATACAGGGCCAAAGGTCAACGCTGCTGCCCTTATACAATTTATCAGGTTTCATTATGTCTGTTGCAATGTTACATACGGTTCACTCTTTCATTAATATTATCGTTGGGTTTGTTTTGTAGGGACGTTAACATTCTGGCACATTTTTATTATCATCGGACTCTCTGCTATTTGTGCAGGGAGGTTATACCTGGGTCCATTTCCATTTCCATTTACATTTTAATATTGATAGACTTTTTGTTTTCTTGTTGTTTTTCCTTCTTTTTTTTTTTTTGTTTGTTTTGTTTTTCCCGCTCTCACCACCACCGCCGCATCACGCCTTCCGTTTTCTTGGTTTCTTTTCTGTTCTTCAACTGCTTCAACATCACCGCGCCCCATTTCCACACCACAGCCGTCAGCCTCCAAGACGGGCGGGCGCAGTGTGCCCATTTCCGGCGCACAAGCACACCCGTACGGTACTCTCCTCGCCCCCACGCCACCAACAACACAGCGACCACGCGGCTTTCAGGCATGGCACGGCACGGCACCGGCGAAATGCGCCGCCCCCGCCCCTCCGCGCATCCGTCCGTCTCGCCACGTTCACTGACAGCCGCGTCTGCGGCTACACCACGACAACCACAACACAACACCGCTCCCCTCCCTGGCAACTCACATTGTTTTTCTCCT
>NW_026047838.1:25000-37500 GCF_023864345.2 Schistocerca serialis cubense
CTACTCTACAAACTCTACACGTTAGGTTTCCCCGGCCAAGTCGTTAAGCTACTGCGCAGCTTCCTAGCTAATCGGAAATTCTGTGTTAAAGTAGACACTGCTAAATCAAGCACACGAGGCATACGAGCTGGAGTCCCTCAGGGCTCGGTGTTAGGCCCCGTGCTGTACAACCTGTACACAGCCGACACACCGACCGCCCCACAGACTCACACAGCCCAGTACGCTGATGACACGGCATTCTTTGCCACCAGCACCAACAGAACACTCGTCACGCGGAGATTACAAAACCTACTCAACAACACAGAAACATGGGCCAAGAAATGGAGAATTACAATAAACGGCGACAAAACGCAAGCAATCATGCTCACGCAACGGAAAGGCAAACGATCAATCGCACACCGACATAGACAAAACACAACACTTAGGCTCCACAGGCGTGAAATCCCGTGGAAAAAAACCGCAAAATACCTGGGGGTCACTATAGACCAGCGCCTTACCTGGAGATCGCACATAAACGATCTCAGGAATAAGGCAAGCGCCAGGCTGAACGAATTATATCCACTGCTGAACTGCAGTAGCAGCCTCGCAGCAACAACCGGAGTCAGGCTCTACTGCAGTTTAGTAAGACCTATATTTGAGTATGCCTGCCCAGTGTGGGGATATGCAGCCAAGTCGCACATAGCGAGGCTGCAGAGAACCCAAAATAGGGCACTGCGACGGGCACTACACGTCCCCTCCCGATTCCCCACGGCAGATACGCACGAAGCCGCGGGAATGAAAACACTGATTCAAAGATTTCGAGAACTCGCGGCCGCATTCTATCGAAATGCGCGCAGTTCCGAAAACCAGCTTATAAACAGACTAGGGAACTACCCCAACACCCCTACAAAATTCAGGAGACCCAAAACAATCCTGGACTGAACACAACACTACGTCAAAGCACCACCGCATAAAAAAGTTAGGCCACAACACAAAGTTAGGGGCATATAACACATGCCACAAAAATAGCACATTCAACTAGAAGGAAATGTCACCAGACAACACCCTTCAACACACACATTCTCACATCGGTGAGAAATCACATATGCAAGGAGAGAGCTGCGCCGGCACGCACTCCGCTGCTCGACTCGCTGCCGCTCGCACCGGTCGTTTTCGTTTCCGTTTCGTGTGCACCGTCGCTAGCCCATCGCCATGTCCGGACGCGGAAAGGGAGGCAAAGTCAAGGGCAAGTCAAAGTCCCGCTCAAGCAGGGCTGGGCTCCAGTTCCCGGTCGGCAGAATCCACCGCCTCCTGCGCAAGGGAAACTACGCAGAGCGCGTCGGCGCCGGGGCGCCCGTCTACCTCGCCGCCGTCATGGAGTACCTCGCGGCTGAGGTGCTCGAGCTGGCCGGAAACGCGGCCCGCGACAACAAGAAGACGCGCATCATCCCGCGCCACCTGCAGCTTGCCATCCGCAACGACGAGGAGCTCAACAAGCTCCTGTCGGGCGTCACCATCGCACAGGGTGGTGTCCTGCCCAACATCCAGGCCGTCCTGCTGCCAAAGAAGACCGAGAAGAAGGCCTAAAGGAGGCCAGGCAATCGCAGCCGCCGCGTGCTCCCCTGCACGCAACGCGCTTTGCCGGCTCGGCCCGGCCCACAACAATCGGCCCTTTTCAGGGCCACCACACAAACCTACGTCCAAAGCAAAATTTCAGTCGTCCTCGCCGCACCTTGTTTTGTTTTAACTTTGCACTGTCACAGCACAGCCGCCGCCGGCGCACGTCCGCCATCTTGTCGTCCACACAGCCCGTGTGGCCCAACACACACACACACACACACACATTTTGCACGGTCGCAGTCGCCTTCCAAACCGACAACGGCAGCAACAATGACCATTGTTAAAGGGAGGCGTGTCGACACACCGCCCTCCACTCCCGCGCGCAACGGCCGTCGACACGAACGAAACAGCTGATCCGGCCGCCTATGCCCACACGCCTTGCCTCGGAAACCCCAACGCCGCCGCAAACAAACACACAGAGCCAAACCACGCAAGCAAATAATCACCGCCTCTCGCACAACAACACACAGCCCGCCATCTCCGTCGCGATCGATACAAAGACACACAATAACAAACACACAAACGAAGCAGCTCCACACACAGCCAGCCACATGACACGTTTCCTTTCCTTCTCCCCTCCCAGTCACATCACGTCGCTCAAACGGAAAGAAAGAAACAAACAAACAAACAACACAGCGCACACACGCAGCAACAACAACACAGACTCTTTCGCACTTTTCAACTTCCGAACAGTGTGGTGGCCCTGAAAAGGGCCGTTTTCTAGTCTCTCCCACCCACAAGCACGGCCGCGGGAAGGCCAGCGCCCGCTGCGACGCAGCCTAACCGCCGAAACCGTACAGGGTGCGCCCCTGCCTCTTCAGGGCGTACACCACGTCCATGGCCGTCACAGTCTTGCGCTTGGCGTGCTCAGTGTACGTCACCGCGTCGCGGATCACGTTCTCCAGGAACACCTTCAGCACCCCGCGGGTCTCCTCGTAGATCAGACCAGAGATGCGCTTCACGCCGCCCCTGCGAGCCAGGCGGCGGATGGCGGGCTTCGTGATGCCCTGGATGTTGTCGCGCAACACCTTGCGGTGCCGCTTGGCGCCACCCTTGCCGAGCCCCTTTCCTCCCTTGCCGCGGCCTGTCATCCTTCCTTCCTCGGGCAAAGCAAAACGTGCACAAACAGCAGCTGCAGCGGCTGGCGAGTCGGCTACGGTCTGCGCCCAGCGCTTCGCTTCTTCCTTACGAGCTGTCCTTTGCTCGCGTAGGAGCAGGGTAAACAATGCTTTGTTGTTCCTGCTATGCCTGTTGTTTTGATTATGGTGCCTGATTTATTGATTCGGCCTATGGGGATACAGTTGCATCCTGCCTGCTGAGGGTTGTTAGTCCCTCAGTAGGTCAGGCCAACGTGTGGTTGGCCTGTGGTGTATGTTGTGGCCCAGGCCCTGTATGAGCCGGTTTTCTGAGTTCTCAGCCTTACTGTAGAACAGTCGTGCCGACTGTCTGAATCGGTCCCGCAGATGCAGGATGCCGGTCTGTTCATGTAGCAGAGTGGAGGAATATCTTCGTGGAAGGCGCAGGGCGAGCTTTAGGGCTCTGTTCTGCACCCTCTGTAGTGTGCCTATATGGGTGTCGGCTGCCATACCCCACACCACGGCTGCGTACTCTAGCACTGGTCTGACCAGCGCTAGGTACAGGGTGATGCCGTGCTGGGGGGCCAGCGTTGACGATGGGTTAAGCAGGGGGTACAGGGTGTGAAGTCGCCCTATAGCCCTGCTCCTAACGTCCTGGACGTGTGGTCTCCAGGTAAGCCTCTGGTCGAGTGTGACCCCGAGGTATTTGCCGGTTTTACTCCACGGCACGGGGCTTCCCGTGATAGTAACCGGCGGCAAATCGGGAGGCAGTAGCCTTCTAGTGAATACTACTGCCTGGCTCTTTGCGGCGTTCTGTTTGAGCCGCCACTTAGTTGACCACGCGCCCAGGGTGTCGCAGCCAATCTGGAGGAGGCGTCGCATTTCCCTCACGTTCATGCTCCGCACGAATAGCGCGGTGTCGTCAGCGTAGAGTGCTAATTTCACCGGCGCCACTCGTGGGGCATCTGCAGTGAAAATGGAGTACAGCAGGGGGCCAAGTACGGACCCCTGTGGCACTCCTGCTCGTATCGGCCTGTGGGTCGAGGTGCCATCATCTAGTCGGACGTGGAAGGTCCGGTCGGCCAGGTAGGAGCTGATGAGGACTCCATGTGATGTCGGTACCCCGTGCACAAAGAGTTTGTACACGAGGCCGTCGTGCCACACGGAGTCGAAGGCTCTGGAGACATCAAGGAATACGGCCCCAAGGTATTCCCTGGTCTCCAGGGCGCGCATGGCTTCTTCCACCAGCCGCAGGAGCTGGTGGGTGGTGGAATGACCGCTCCTGAATCCGAACTGTTCGTCCGGGATGATGCCCTCGACCGTCACATGTCGGAGCAGTCTCTTGGCGTACAGACGCTCGAACACCTTGGAGAGGGACGGGAGGAGGCTGATTGGCCTGTAGTTTTCAGCCTGCCTTGCGTCCTTATTCGCTTTGGGTATGGCTACCACCTCCGCGTGTTTCCACTCAGAGGGGTAGATCCCAGAGCGGAGGACCTGATTGAAGATGCCTGTAAGGAGCTGGTGGGCCCCTTCCGGCAGGTTCTTCAGCAGGTGGTTGTTGACGCCGTCGGCGCCTCCCGCCCTTTTGGTGTTGAGCGTCCGTATCTGTTCTGCCACTTCCTCCTCTGAGATTGGGTCGATCCTGTCCCCTTCATCTCTCGCTGCTAGGAAGATGGGGAGCTCTTCCTCCACTCTGCTAATGTGGGCCACATCGAGATTGTCATCCACTGGGGTGAATGACGACTCGAAGTGGTCGGCCAGTAATCCTGCTTTCCCATCTGGACTACAGACGACCATCTGCCCAGCCTGCAGCGGTGGGACTCGCTGCCGCCGGCGCAGGAATGACTTGACGACTCGCCAAGCACTGCCGTCCTGTGTGTTGAGGGTGGCGACTAGGTCGGCCCAGTCGCGGTTTCTATGTTCCTCAACCGCCGCCTTGATCTCCCTCCTCATCCTGTTTAGGAGGCGTTTGGTGGCAGGTTGTCGCGTAAGTTGCCATTCGCGGAACACTCTGTTCTTCTCCCGTATAGTCTCCCGTATGTGCAACGGGAGGCTACGGGCGAAATCCTTTGGCTGGCGTGGGGGAGGAGGTGATGCTACTTCAGCTGCAAGTAGCAGCTGGCGGTTGAGGTACCGTAGTGCGTTATCTACCCCCACTTCCGTGGGGTCAGGAGCATCCGAGAGAAGTTCCAGGACGTTCTCCTGAAACCTCTCGCTGTCCATACGGTGGTAGTTCCTACGGCGGGGTGGGAGGGTGGCCCCCCTTACGTCGATGTCGTAGACCACTGGTAGGTGGTCTGACGACAGTGCACACCGGGTGGCGGCGGTCATGTGGTTCCCGATACCCTTAATAATGGCGATATCGAGAACATCTGACTGTCCTCGGTGTGGATAGATGGTGTGGTCCTGGGGTCCGAGCGCGATGGCGCCGTTGCGGAGGGCGGCACGGAGGAGTCGACGACCGCTGACGTTGGTGAGACGGGAGTTCCACTCCATGTGCTTAGCGTTAAAGTCGCCAGCCAGGAAAACCCGTCCCCCAATCGTCAGTAGTGTGTCAAAGTCTGCCTCCAAGAGATTACCCCGTGGCGGCCTGTAGGCGGCCACGAAGGTGATCTGTCCCACCATGGAGGAGACATTGACGCCTGTGGCTTCAAGAGTTGCCAGGGCTGGGAGATGGATCTGGTGGTGTCGGAGGGAGGTCCTGACATAGATGGCAGTACCTCCTCCGGCGGTTGGCCTGTCGTGGCGGTAGCAGGCATAGTTCGCTACCTTTACCTGGACTCCTGGTTTCAGGTGAGTCTCGCACACTAGGCACAGGTCGACTGCCTCATCCTGTATAAATTGGCGAAACTCACCTTGTTGTTTTACCAGGCCGTTTGCGTTGAATACGCATACCGATAGACCATGGATTTGCTGTCTATCCATGGTGAGCTGCTGAGGGAACGGTGACAGCCTGGAGGGCCCCCGTTACTGCCGTGACTAGTACTGGCAGTTGGGTGAGTAGAGTGTTGAGTGAGCGTAGTAGCTCACCCAAACTGGTTGCATCGCTACCTGGGGAAGTGGCGGCTGCATGGGCGGGCGCTGAGGTGGCGGCTACGGTTTGCGGCTGTGCGCCCAGCGCGCCCGCCGCCCCCCTATATAGACTCTGGCCCGCCCTCCCCCCCACCACGCGCAACCGAGGGCATATAAGCGCAGCACGGAGGCGCGCGGGCCCGTTGTCAAGGCAGCACCGGACGCCGCGCCGCACCTAACCTCCACGCACGCCGCTCCGCTACCGCTACCGCTACCGCCATGGCCCGCACAAAGCAAACGGCCCGCAAGTCCACCGGCGGAAAGGCGCCGCGCAAACAGCTCGCCACCAAGGCGGCGAGGAAGAGCGCGCCCGCCACCGGAGGCGTCAAGAAGCCCCACCGCTACAGGCCGGGCACCGTCGCCCTGCGAGAAATCAGGCGCTACCAGAAGAGCACAGAGCTGCTCATCCGCAAGCTGCCATTCCAGCGCCTAGTGCGCGAGATCGCCCAGGACTTCAAGACCGACCTGCGCTTCCAGAGCTCCGCAGTCATGGCCCTGCAGGAGGCCAGCGAGGCCTACCTCGTCGGCCTCTTCGAAGACACCAACCTGTGCGCAATCCACGCCAAGCGCGTCACCATCATGCCCAAGGACATCCAGCTCGCGCGCCGCATCCGCGGCGAGCGCGCCTAAACCGCGCCGCGGCACCGCACCGCACAAACAAAAACGGCCCTTTTCAGGGCCACTAACATCTCTCCGTCGCGAGCAAACTTTGTCGGTCGCCTGCCTCTCGCCCCGCAACCCAAAAACAAAAACCACCACTTCCCGTCCGTCCGCCACACCCGCTCACTCTGCCTGCCTGCTAGCAGCGCGCAACAATCACACATCATCCCTCCCCGGCGCTCAAAGCGCACAATACCCAACGGCCGACGTCACACCGCACGGGTGGGTGGGTGGCTGGCTGGCTGGCCGGCCGCCCGCCGCTTTCGTTTCGAAAACAAAAAAAACCCGCACTCCACTCCGACGGCCAACGGCCAGGCAGGCGCGCTCGCTCGCTCGCTCTACACGCCACCGAAATCCCCGCCGACTCCTTCCACATCTCAACGTGCCCCCCGTTGCAAAACATAACACACACAAAGGAACAAAACAAAACACAGACCAGACACGACTAGACAAGACAGACATCCGAGAAGAACGAACGCAGGCAAGCCAACCAACGTATTCAAACAAAACAACGTGACAGAAAACCAACCGTCGGCCGCCGCCACAAACACGGCGACAATCAACCACGACAACAACAACACCGCTTACCGCTACCGCCGCCCACACCCGCCACCGACCCCCGCAATCCAACCACCACGGCACGCAAACAGCATCCCCACGGGCATACAGAAACGCCAGACAGACACCCACACCAAACGCAACACGACAATCAAAACCTTCCCCGACGTGCTTTGATGGCCCTGAGAAGGGCCGTTTTGGGCCGCGCGTCTCTTGCGCGCCACTAGACGACGACGGGGGGTGGGGACGACGGAGTCAAGCGCCAAACCCTTCCTTTCCCATCTCTTTCTCCTCTACTCTACTTCTTCTTCTTGGGCGAAGCCTTCGCCTTAGACGGCGTCGTCGCCTTCTTCGGGCGCGGCGCCTTCGGCTTCTTCGTCGGAACCTTGGCGGCCTTCTTCGCCTTCGACGGCGACTTGGCCTTGGCCGGCTTGGCCGCAGCCGCCTTCTTCGCACCCGCGGGAGCGGCCGACGCCGCAGACGCCTTCTTGGCGGCGCCCGCCTTCCGACCGGTCGCCGCCTTCACGCCACCAGCCTTCTTTGCGCCGGCCGCACGGGCGCCCTTCTTCTCCTTGCTGGCCGGAGCGGCGCGCTTCTTCTTGGCACCGCCAGCACGAGCCTTGCCGCCCTCGGCCGCCCCCCCGCCGCCGGCGCCGGCAAGCTTGAACGAGCCGGACGCGCCCTTCCCCTTCGTCTGCACCAGCTCGCCCGCCACGACGGCCGACTTGAGGTACTTCTTGATAAACGGCGCCAGCTTCTCCGCGTCCAGCTTGTAGTGCGCGGCTATGTACTTCTTGATCGCCTGCAGCGACGACCCGCCGCGCTCCTTCAGACTCTTGATGGCGGCCGTCACCATCTCAGAGGTGCGCGGGTGCGCAGGCTTGGCGCGCGGCTTCTTCGCAGACGACGCAGACTTGGCCTTCTTCGTAGTGCCGGTGGCGGCGGGTGCCGCAGCAGTCTCGTTCGTAGCCGCCTGATCTGCCATTTCGACGACGCGCGTAACACACAGCGAGAGCGAGCGGGACGGCAGGCACGCAAGCACAGCACAGCAGCAGAGCAGAGAATCACAAGGCCCAGCCAGTGTCGCGGGCGGGCGCGGACGGCCGAGAGAGCGGCCGCCACTCTGCGCGCCGCCGCGCCGCGCCTCCCGCGCTTGCTACCGCCCAACGTCCGACAGCCTGTGCGGAGCAGCCCCAAACCTGCGCCACAACCGCCCGCGCCTTTCAAACCACCGAGGATGGGGCTACACACAGCCACACCACAGTCGCCAACCAGTCGCCACGGCAGCGCCGCAAACCACGGCCAAACTGCAGCTACCGCGCGCTACAGCCTGGGTCGGCCCGCCGAGAATCGCCGCCCCCGCCCAAATGCCGCCCCCACAGCCCCAGCCGACGACCCGCCACAATGGCCAAACCTTCGGCAAAACTCCCACACCGTCGCCGCGGCAGCCCGGCCAGCGCGGCCGGCGCCACAGCCACACAAGCCGAGGCGTGCGGCGATGACGGCCGTGCAAACGCGCCTCCGCCGCCCCATCGCCTTCCGTCGCCCTCCCGCCGTTTCCCGATCGGCCCGCAGCCGTCGGGCCACATCGCGCGCCGTCCTCCTCCTCTCGCCCGCCAACATTCACAGCCGTTTCTCAACAATTGCCCGCCGCAAACGGACGCCGCCTGCGCAACAGGCGCCGCCGCCCCTCGCCGCTTCCCACCCACAACCCCTCGACCGAGGCAAACCGCAATCCGAATCTACAGACCAACCCAATCTGCCGTCAAGCACACACGACAGCCGACCTTACACGTTACGCGTTACACATTACGTTTACACGTCTACGTTAGGTTAGGTTAGGTGGACGTGGGTTAGGTTAAGGGGACTTGGGTTAGGTTAAGCGTCAAACCTAGGTTAAGCATTCAAACACGTCAGGCGTCAGAGGTTAGGTTAGGTTAGGTTAGGTTACACGTTAGGTTAGGTTAAGGGGTCAGTGCTAGGTTAAGAAGCGTCAAACGTAGGTTAAAAAAGCGTTCAAACGTGAGGCGTGAGCCGGACAGCTTACCTTACGTAGACGTTAGGGGCTCACAGGCTGAGCTCACCTCGCCACACCACAGGTTAGGTTCGGTTCGGTTCGGTTCGGTTCGGTTCGCTCGGCTCAGCGTAAAGCGCCGAGGTCAGGGTTACGTTCGTTCACCTTCGGGCGCCACACTTTCGGTTGAAAGGTCGCGACGGGACGACGTCGGCAGGCACGCCGCAAACGAACAAAAACGTACAGACGGGGGAGCAGCACGACCACGACCAGACACCGAGCGCGAACGAGACACACGCGAACCACCCCCACCGGCCAAAGGGCACCACACAACAACCCCCCAGAGCACCACGTGTCGACACCAGAGCAACCCGCCGCTCACGCGACAGACATGGCTGGCACCGAAGGGCAACCGCCCGCAACTGCGCTTTCCGCGCCGGCCCGGATGCACGTCGTGCTACAACAACACCACTACCGTACACAGCCGCTGTTCACAACATCACTATCAATGGCGCGCCCGCGGCTCGCCGCCGTCGCAGTCGCAGCCCCAACGCCAGCACTTTTGCACCACCATTCACACGCACCGCAACACAGCTCGCCGACACAGCCGAACAAAACAAACACCACACAACAACAGCAACAACGCCGCCGCCTCTACTTGTGCCGGCGACCCACCCCGCCGATGGCGCACCTTTCGCCAGCCGGCAATCGACACACACGCACGCACCCACCCACCGGGGCCCAGTGCAAAAAAAAAAAAACACAAAAACAAAAAAACAAAACAACACAAACGACACGGGAAGCGCACACCGCCACTTCGCGCGCACGCCACCAACCAGTCGTCGTCTCAAAATAACAAACACAAACAAAATAAACTAACAACTAGGGCAACACAAAACAAAAACGCCTCGCACGAACCGCCCACAAAAAGGACAAGCACACGCACAGCCTCTGCTGACGACCACGACGCAGCGGCACGCTGCTCCTGTCCCGCGCCCCGCGCCCCGCGCCCCACTCGATTCACAACTCACGCGACACCGTCAACGACGGGCTCGCTTCCCGCAACCTACCACCTTTCCGCCACGACGCACAGCCCCAGCCCCACCCGACGACTGCACTTTCACCACCGCCTCCCCCTTCCCCCCCAAAACACACACACACACACAGCCAGCCAAAAACGCACTCGCGACCCACACATGCACGTGCATCGGCACACGCCAACCAGTCAACGTCGACAACCACACGCAAGGCTCGAAACGAAAACGAAACCGGCGTCCTTCCACGTTGCCATCAAGCTACGCGACACAAGACACAAGGAACCAACACAACAGCCGGCCCCACTAATTCCCACTCTCACGCCGCAAAAAGCACACCGAAACCGCCAAACACGCACGCACATTCCCCTTCGCACTGACACCACCGACCGGCTCGCTACCACACACCCTCTCGGCAGCCGTTTCACGCCAATTCGCCACACAGTCGACAAGCGCCCGCCCTGTACGGCACACGCAACGACGCAGCGCAGCAAAGGGCGCCCGCAACACATACCTCTCCGCCGCCCGACGCGCCAACCGCCACACCACACCGCCAGCCACTCGCAAATTGTGCACTGCCACCAGCCACACGTCCAACACGCCGCGCCGCCTCCGGCCACCCGCCAGGGGGCGCTCACGTCCGCGACAACAGCGCGGCCCGCCGGGCCGGGCCGAACCGAACCGAGCCGCCGCTGCTCTGCACTCGGCACGGCCACACCCTGCTGCAGACCGGGCTCGTCCCTCTGTACGCGTCTGCCTGCGCATCAACACAACACGACCTTTTTTTTTTTTTTTTTCTCCTCTCTCTACCGCCATCCCTTCTTCTCGCGTTTTACCCGTTGTTGCAGCAGCGGCGCACACCTACACATCCACAGCCCCAGCCGAGCCGGCCTCACCTCAGGGCCCGCCGCCAGCGTCTCCTCCTCGGGCACAGGTGCGGTGCTGTGGCCGCCCATCCAACCGCATTGCTGGCCGTCCAGCCACCAGGCGTTCCCACTGCCGCGAGCCACGCCGCGCACCGACCCTGCTGCAGAAAACGAAGCATAGCCAGAGACCGACCGATACACAAAGCAAGCCGTCGCCTCGCCTCTTGTCCTTCCTGCCTTCCTTCCGCCCCCGCCCTTCTCACACCACCGCCTCTCCACTTTCGCCCCCCCCTCCTTTTTTTTTTTTGTTTTCTTCTTTCTTTCTTTCTTTGGCCCTCTCTCCTTCCCGCCATGGCGGTTACGGCACCGCCTGCAGCGGCAGATTTTTTGCGCCCACACGCCTACTCCTACCACCATTAACCTTGCCCTGCCCTGCCCTGCCCTGCCCTGCCCTGCCCATCAACGTCGCAGTCGAACCGACGCTTGCCAACACACTGCCCACGTTCCTTTCTCTTTTCGGCCTACGCCCATTACGCGCCGCCGCCACAGCGCCTTCCCTTCCCACAACACACCGACGTCATCACACGCACCCAAAACAGGGGCCACGACCGTGTTCCTCGCCCACTCCCATCCCGCACGGTACGCACATTCCCAACTACTACCGCGCACCCTCCCTTTCCAATCTGTGTGTGTCTCTCTGTGTCTGTGTCCTGTCCGCGCGTGACGCCTCTCAACATCCGCCGTCCCCCGTCCCGTTTTCGCCCCCATGCCGTCGTCGCGCCGCCTCCGCCCCTGTCCGCCCCGCACCACACCATACACCGCTGCTTGTCCCGGCCGTTGCCACCAAAGGCGCCGACCGCAAACGCGCCACGCCGCAGCCCCCGTGCGTCTCGCGCTCGCTTGCATCTCCGTGCCGACGCTGCCTCTCTTCCCGCTCGCACTCGACCTCGACAACACAGTCTTTGGCTCCGCCACTGCGTGTTCCGGTGGTACGCACGCTGCAACACGTATGTATTCATTACCAGAGCGATGGCGAGGCATGACAGCATCTCTGTCTGACCAGAGAGTTCTTTATCGCTGCTAGTCGGCGCTTGGACCGCGCCAGACGACAGTAGTGGCACGCACCGGGTCGCCAGGAACAGTTGTTATATATATATATTGTAGCGCGAGTCGGGAGAGGTAGTAGTCGGTCGACAGTAGTAGCGGGTGGACGGTTGTACTGAGCGGGCGTCGGCGGCGTGCTCTGCTCGTCTCGCGACTCTGGTCACGGTTCGGGACGATGTATAGTCTATTGTGTTATAATCAAAAGGTGGTGTGACGCTGCATTGCGCAAATCTGATAACGTATGTTCATTGTACATATTTTGTTCAACAACAAAAGCCCCACTATTACTTTTTTTCTAAAGTAACTTTTGTCTCTTAACGAAAAACATTCACTTTTTAAAGACTACTTCCTATGGCATTTCCCTCCAAGGAGTGCAATTAATTACCAGCCAGCACTCATTCATTGCACACAGCTGTGTAAGGGGTATCTACAATTGAGGAGCGGATATAAATGCAATTTTTTGTTTTTTTTGTTTTTTTTTTGTGTGTGTGTGTGTGTGTGTGTGTGTGTGTTGTAA